>NW_017307170.1:13787-54610 GCF_000935625.1 Nanorana parkeri | reverse complement strand
AGTGTCTCAAGGCCCGTCAGATTTCCGGGTCCTCCGGGCGACCCCTCCTCTGTACAGAGACTAATGTGACTGTGGGGGGACATTAGAGGGTAAGCTCCTCTGTTCAGAGACTGATGTGACTGAGGGGGGGCATTAGAGGGTAAGCTCCTCTGTACATAGACTAATGTGACTGAGGGGGGACATTAGAGTCTAAGCTCCTATGTACAGAGACTGATGGGACCGGGGCTGCAACAACTAATCGACTAAGTCGATTAAAATCGATGATGGAAAATGTTGTCAACGTTTTCCATCATCGATTAGTCGGCTTTTGATTAGTTGCCCCTGTTTGCGGCTCCACACGCACTGCACGCCACACACCGCACCTCCTCCCCGCCTCTCCCAGCTCTGAGTTCTCTCCCACAGCTGCCGGCCAAGTTGTTGCAGGGAGACTGCAGTGTGGGGGAACGGCAGCTGCCGACCTGTATGTAGTGAAGGAGATCACATGCACTGCTGCAGGAAAGAGGCCGGAAATCACTGAAGATCGGAGGATCGTCGGGAGCGCTTTTTATGAAGAAAAAAAGGTACGTTTTCAATTTTAACATAGAAATGAAAGCGAGATTATGTTAAGGGTTATAAGGAGAGCAGTTAAAGGTCATCAAATGTTTGAGTTTTGTTTCACTATAAAGTCAAAATAAATATATTTCAAATAATGATGAAACCACTTACAATGTATGCTGCTACTTGATGTTTATACAAAAATTAGGAACCATCACACAAACTGGGACACCACCCCTATATATGCAATATATATCAAAAAAAGGGGGGAAAGATAATATCATGTAGACTATTGCAAATTGATTCTCATACCCATACAAATACTATAGGTTAACCTCTCCAAATCTTCCTGACGAAGCCTCGGCGAAACGCGTTGAAGACTGGAGCAAGCACAGAATCATGGCTGAACTAATGATATATAGAACAATTATGTACAATTAATCATGCAAATAAGATATGAATACAATGAGGGCAATGACCAATATATGAATTTATAATCATGGTTTATGTGTGGGTTCCATTGAGGTTATTTATGGTGTATACATCTATTTATGTTTTTTTATATGGATGAATTTTAGCATATTTATATGTATAGACATTATGAATTGAGTATATTAAAAATGGAATTTTATTATATATATGAATCAATTGACTTTATTATTGGATCAATTCCCTGCTATTCTCCAGTGCCCCTTTCTTTCTCTTTCCCCCCTTTTTTTGATATATATTGCTACTTGATGTTTAAAAGTTTTAGTTTCCTGCAGAATCATGGTCCCTGAGCACTGTATTAGGGTGACTCCTTTCTCTTGCAGGGTCCTGTAGAGCCACCCTTGTGTGTGCTAAAAAGCGGTTTGTGTCTCCACAAACACACAGACACAGCAAGACAAACAACTCCTCTGCTCCCCAATCCTCCTCCCTTTTCCAAGATAGTAGATGAACAGCTGCTAGAGACTTCTCTGTCCCTTGAGATCTTGTAGTGGACAGGAAGTAAAAGGAAGCTGAGCTGAGAGAGTTGGAGCCAGCAGTTTTGAAACATGACTGTAACTTTTATGAAATACTTTGCTGGGCAATGTATATTTGATATGGATTCCTAACTGAAAAAAAGGTTTGAGAGTTTAATACTACCCTAATTAAAATTTTGACTGGTGTATATGTTTTTATAGTAGTCTTAGTCCTGCAGCAATCCTATCAGCGCAATTTTCTGTTGTTAATTTGTACATTTTATATTGCTTGTCACAGTTATACTGTATATGTCATTTATTTTGCTAACTTACAAATGAAACAGGCTACACACTTATATTTATTTTATAAAGATACTTTTGTTTGAATTGATTGATCAGTATAATTGTTAAAAGCCAATGCTTTTTTAGCTCTCATATGAGTTTATGAGTTTATGGTTATATGTTTAGAATGCAGCAACATCTGATGTATCTGCAGAAGGAGGCAGCAGGAGCAGCATTCAAATAAGGCAGAGAGAGAAATGTGCTAAAAAGAAAGGATTTCTAAGAATTATGTTTAGATCTGGGCATGATAGTGGCAAATTAATCTGAATGTTGCAATTATGTTGCTATCTAGGAGCTGCACATCTGCCTATATTTTTCAATAGGGAAACCTGCTTCGACAACAATTTTTTCCTCACTCTCTGTTGTGTCTCTGATGCAGCAGACCTCTCAGCTGAGAAGAAGCTGTGGATGTACAAAGGGTCAGACATAAAAAAAAACAGCATGCATTTTATGAATGGGCTGTAAAATGCAGAACGTGGTAATACTGTGATGTAGAACAGAAAGCAGATAGTGAAATTCACTTTGTTTTATAACTAAGCCCTTAAGTTGTTGGTTTTTTTTATTTTACTTTTGAAATTTATAATAAGGTTATGTTAGGAAACGATTTTAGATGAAAGTAGCACTTAGCCAGGTTTCCCTTTAAACATAATTAATTTCCAATAATGACGGCTAACAGCCCGACACTCTACCCATCAACTACATAAGCCTAAGCACACAACTGAGATGAGCACATTTCCCTCTGCCAGACATCATGGTCTGTTCTGGGCTAGACAGCATTTGAGGTCCGTCTACTTGTGGGTACTACCCCGCCAGTCTCTTTACACCATAGAGTGTGATAGAAAGGCCATCTAGTTGAATTTACGAAGCTGGAGACATTCTGTTACTTAAAATATTTTCCACCGAGACCATGTACCCCATATCACATTTTTGGCATGGTGGTGCATTCAAATCAAAGGCTAAATGTGCTGGAATGCACTCGGAGTGGTGTGAACCGGCTCTAAGGGCCTGGTTTAATTTTTTTTGCATTAGGGTCCCCCTTAAAACTCCTACTAGACCTAAAGGGTTTGGAATGACTTTTGGGGGGAACCCCACTCTTTTTTTTTTCTTTTTACTTGGGGTCCCCCTAACATTCCTTTCAGACCTAAAGGGTCTAGTATCAATTGCTTCTGCATACTGTTATTTCTCTAATGTCACTTTGCTGCATTGAAAATGTGTTCATAAATACTACCACATCCACAATTAACGAAAATTTGGATTCATCCAAATCCCGAACCCAAAAAACTAAATAACGAAAAATGCTATCTAAAGAATTTGGGGGGTGAATATGGAGCAAAGGCAATACCGCACCCAAAGAGGAAATGTATAATACGGCAAAGGTTGATAACTTATCCAAAGACCATATAGAGTCCAAAAAATGCAATATGATCATGATGTCATGGTATCCAGGGGTGCCAATGTTCCTCAACGCGTTTTGCACCCAATATAGGAGCTTCTTCAGGAGGATGGAAGAAGATACTCTGTTAGGTTGAGGTGACCATTTGAAGGAAGAAGTGCATCTATAAAATCCAAACGAGAAATCCCTGCAATGTTGTCACCAGTTTAGGCAGCCGTTTGGAGAAAAGAGCTGAGGTACACAGAGGTCCTTGCTCTCGAATGTTGCTATGATCTCCTGCTGCCAGCTTGCTGTTGTAGAGATCATAGCAACATTTGAGAACAAACGGTCACCTCAACCTAACAGAGTATCTTCTTCCCTCCTCCTGAAGAATCCCCTATATGGTCTTTGGAAAGGTTGTCAATATTGTTGGTATCTTTATAAGGGAGGTCTTGATTGTATGCCCCAATATGAAGGAAAGATCACTGTTTTAAGTGTTTTATTATGCACAATCAAATTGTCCTTCTATATTAGTGGTGTTTCTGATACCTTAAAAGCCCTTATCTTTGCCTTATTATAAATGACGAAAAATCCAACGAAATGAACCACAACGAACAACATTATTTGCTGGCTTACATGTTTAACCCCTTCGTGACGGGAGACGTACAGTGTACGTCCCGTCACAAAGTGGCTATATGACTGGCCACGTACACTGTACGTGCCTAGTTATATTAGCCTCTGTAATGCTGGTAACTGCTGATTCTCAGCAGTTCCAGTCATTAATTAATGCCTCACTATTGAGACATTCATTAATGAAATAGTTAAGCTTTTTTAAAAGCTTCTTTCTTTCATTAATGAAAGAATGAAGCCTTTACATTCAGATACGGGTTCGCTAAATAGCGATCCCATATCTGACAGCTGAAGATAGCAGAGAGGTAGCAGTGACTCACCTCTCTGCTATTCGTTTTGACAGCTGGAGAGCCTGGCCCGATGTTAAATGATACATTTCAACCACTAGATACAAATGTATCTCGAGTGAAATGTATCATTTCTGATCGTCTAGGAACGATCAAAGACCTTTAGTGAGATCTGATTCTGACATGCTGTCAGGATCAGTCTCTAAAGTTATTATTAGCTGTTCCTAAGCTTGGAGCAGCCTGATAATAACTAAAAATTGTAAAAAGTTAATTTATTAAGCAGTCATAGTGATTGCTTGATATAAACTGACAAAAAAAAAATATTTTTTTTTTACACTTATTTTTTTTACAAAGTGTAAAAAAAAAAAAAAGTGTACAAAAAATTAGGAAAATAAAACGTTTATATATAAATATATTTGTATACTATAATTATTATTAAAAAAATTCTAAAAATAATAATAATAATCAAAACTTGCTGCTGTGGAAGAATCACACAGCAAAAATGTAAAAAGTGTGTCAGTCATTTAGGAACAGAAACTAAAAACTAGCTCAGTCATGAAGGGGTTAATATACTGTATATAAATGTATACTGTATATAGCCTATGGTGTTAATAAATATAGTTATGCTTTTTCTCTACAGTTATAACTCACAAGCACATAGACTGCCATGAAGGCATATACTATAAACAGATGAAGCAGACGTTTACAGTAATTGCTGGGGGAAAGTTTTTCTGTCTTGCATCACTCTAATGAGGTGGCAGTGGAGAAGCTGTGCACAGCAGCCAATTCTTTCACACAAAAAAATCGTCTGGAGGATTAAATAAATTCTCTTACAGGTCAGAACATACAGACATCAACCACTTTAGAAAGCAGAGTTGGCAATCCATGCATTTGACATTTGTTGATTACATGCTGAATATAGTATACATAGTTGCATTTTGTTTAATGCATTTCACATTTAAAGAAAGCAGTTTGCCCTATCGCCAATCAGTGGCAGCAGTTATAGCAGGGGCATTCCCCGCAATCGATTAGGTCGTGAGTGGCAGTCACAGTTTTGAGTGGGCTTGGAGAACTGGGTTCACACCAAGCCCAGTCTTATCACTACTGCTGACTAAGGGCCCATTTACAGTATGCATTGCATTAATGCACACATTGTTGTGCATTGAAGCACACTACATTGAAGCAGCCCATTCATTTGGAATTGTGAATCATGCCACAGGCCAATCATAGTATACTATTGCGTTAACATATACTGCTTTACGGAATGTTACACCAACACTTAGGGGTGAATAAGTCCTAAATGTTCTCTACTGTCTATATGTTTATAAAGTATAACATTGAGGTCCACTCACTCCTTTTTTTATGTCTTCTGGCTGCAGCTTTTAAGACCCACAACAATACCAAGTCCATACAGCAAATACCTTGTTTACATGCTGCACCAAACCCTATTACAGTATGTATTCGGATCCTCCTCCAAGCACTCACAAGTACATCGACTTATCTGAGCATCATGAGCGCACTGATATAGATCAGAGAGTAGAGTGCTGTGGGATAATCTCCCATTCTCTTAGTCTCCATGTTTTGATGCTTACAAGTCACTGGAGTTTTGGTCTTCCTGCGATAACTTGTTCCCAGGTGTTTGTAAATGTTATAATGTCCTAATAGTGGTATGCCAGGTAAGCAGAAAGATACGATGATGAAATCTAAAGACACAGTAAGTGGTACCTATTCTGACACACTTTGATGCTTTTATTACTGTTGTTATTTTATGTTAATCTTTATTTAACTATTAGTATAAACCTTTATTAAATATGCTACACAAGAAGCAATTTTCATGTCATCTTCTTTCCCCACCTGGCACCCACATTTTCCTGGGAACAAAGTATCACAGGAAGCATCAGGGTTTGGAGACTAAGTAAACAGAAAGTTATCCCAAAGCACTGACTTACCTACATCTTTATGGTCATTATTCTCCCCGGAGATAAATCTTAAAATTACATTCAAGTACCTTAGCAATTAACAAAACTGTACCTTATTTGTGCATCACTCAGCTGTAGGTCACCAAATCATCTCTGAATTCATATTGACAATGTCCTTCCTTCTGGAGGGTGGCTGATTTTGTTCCCCATGGTCCCTGTGTGTGTTGTAAAGTAACCACCACTCCAAGATCACTCCTGTGATGGACTACAATCTCACATTTAGTTTACTAATTTGTATTGAAATTGTAGTCTATCACAGGAGTGAGCTTGGAGCAGTGGCTACTTTACAACACACACAGGGACCATGGGGAAGAAAAGTAGTCACCCTCCAGAAGGAAGGACAGTGTCGGCACCAATTCAGAGATGATTTGAGAATCTACAGCTGACTGATTCACAAATGTACAGTTTTGTTAATTGTTAAGGTACTTGAATGTATTTTTAAGATTTAACTCTTGAGTTTAGTGTCATTTTAAGCATCAGAATACATAACAGGCATTGTCATGGCATATCTTCTCACTTGATATCAAAGGTTGTTCTGGAACACAACCTTAGTTTGTCTTTACATATAATGTCTGAATTTGGTGTGTACTATATTGTGTGGTCTTAGTTTAGTTAATATTGTTGCAGTGAAAAACTTTTGCAATGAGACTTCAAGAAACAGTGAACATAAATTTAACATGTACAAAAAGGTTGTAATTACCATGCTATGGTAAATATTTATGTTGCAGATAATGTAAAATGTAGGGGCATCTTTTTAAAGAGTGAATGTGCACATTTATCAAACATTCACAGGTGGTTAAAGCAGAACTAGAGTTTGCAACTACCTCTGCTCCAGCCATGCATAGTCCGCAACCTCCCTCGCTGTGCTGACATTGTCAATTAGGCTAAGTTCACACCTACTGTGATATCTCGAAAAACACAGATGCTCATTGAAGTCAATGGAGGCTGTTCATAGAGTTGTTTTTGGGCAGTTGTCACGCGGTTTGGGTCCCATAGACATCTCTATGCATTGAAAGCACAGTTGCGCAAACGAAAACCCGCGAAAATTGTGCAAAAACAGCTAACCAGCTCAATCGCCTAGGTGTGAACCTAGCCTCAGTCTTCTTCAGACCTTCAGCCATCATAAATTGGCCAGGCCTGCATGATCAATATTCGTGCATGCGCATTGGGATGTTATTTATCCCAGCACTTGCCAGATGTCGGTAGTCTACATTAGACTGCACATTAGCAGCTCAGTAAACTCAGTAAAGATGTATGCAAGGTGGAAGTTAAGAAGCCTACATAGTATGTCTCTTCTGCAATAAAAAGACATTCTTGCTCACAAATTTACTTTTTGCTAAAGATCCTAAAATGGCCTGGATGGGAAGGGGGTTTAACACCGCGGATGTCAACTGGTTAATTATTCCCTGTAATTTAAAACACATGCATGAGGAAGATTCATCCACAGTGAATATTTGGTAAATGTCACATTCATTTTCAGTTTTTAGGTCCTTTATATGGCTTTGCATCCACTTCTATTTTACTTTAACATATTCTAAAACATTCTCTAATCTGATACACAACTTGCTTTCCCTGGACTTTGATTTTCCACCCTCTTCCTGTTTAGAGTGATATTTGCAGTTAAAGGGTTTGCTGAGTTAACCATTGATATGTCTGTGAAAAACTATGCTCAGGTTTTCCCTTTAACTACCCTACCAAGCAGTTTTGTGTGTTGGAATTCAAGGCTATAGTGGTGATTTACTGAAAGTTATTTTTATGCCAAACCAAGCAAACTTCAGTTTAAACACTCGGGCATCTAGAAACATATTTAAAAAAAATAAAAAGTGGAATTTTCTACTGAAATTAGGAATTTTAAAGGGAAACAGGGTCACCAACAATTAAGCTTTCAATGCGACATGACTTGTATTGATGTCTGCAGCACATAATACGTCTCATAAAAAAACAAAGAAAAGAGCATATCTAGTAAATTTGTGTAATATAAATTGTAGAACCTTGTAGATCATTTTCATATACAAAGTAGATATGTTAATAAAGTTTACACATCAGAATGTCCAGTTACTGGAATTATAGTATGAATACTACAGAGCAACATTTGATTGAACTAGTCCCACTTACCTCTACAGATCCCATTCTTGATTGCATGTATTCCAGAAATGCTGTCTGTACTTGGGAATGTACCATGGTGACAAGGGAAAGGAGGACGCAGGCCACAATCCCAGCCATCTTTGGCTCCCTCCGTGGTTGATTTGTAAGAAATTCTTATTCCAGAAGGCTGTTCTCCTACTAATAGTGAAAAAGAGTTTGGGCACAGTTGTGCTCTCCTGCGTTGCTTCCAGCTCACAGCTCTGGAATTCCTGGCTACATTTCTTTGTAGGAGGGATTTTGACTCTGCACGGTTCCTTTCTCCAGTCTTTATTAAATCCAGATGTAAGACAATTGCTAAATACTGTCAGAAACCCTTTCATCACCAGAATCTACTTTCAAATATCTACTTTGACATTATGTGCGCACTGATGGATTTTAAAAAGAAAAAGCAAACATTTGTCTTCTCTGGACCAGACCATATATCTTTAGTTAGAGTTAAAAAAAACACAACACAGCAAATGTGACCATAGATGGAAAAATCTCATCATCCAAAAGACAATCACTTTCAACAACACAATATACTAGGTATGGGGCTGTTAAGGTGTCAAGTCAAGAAAGAAAGAACCACAAATACATTAAATCAAATATCACACATTTATTGAAAATTATAAAATATACATGTTAAAACCTAAAATAGTGCCATATGATGTTTGTATTGTAATTAAAATATTCTGGGTAATATGTAGTATTATTAAGTCTCTAAAGATATTACAACTTATAATGATATTTGATCTCTGTGACTGGTGGTGATTGTCGCATCCATCCAGGATGATGTCTTATCAGGCTAGCCCTAATATACATCTTCTTTAGGTTGATGGTCTGTGATGGGACGTTGCCTCTCCTGTGGGAAATATCATCCCTCTGGGAAAAGGTTCTTGGCTCTTTCATAACTCTTCACCTTTCTGCTGTGATGGAGACATGGATACATCCCACCACAGGCAGTAATATGAGGTAATATAATAACAGAGTAGGTTGGCGCCATCTCTGGGATTGGAGGAGCCAAGGTGGGAGGGGCTCCATGGTCATGGGGCGAAACCTCAATTTTCCATGCGCTTTTTTGTTCGGGCGCATGCACAGACCATTGGCCCGCCCTGGCTGCACACGTCACATGCCAGGAGGTTATAGGCAGTGTGTCATGGTGCGGCGCAAATGTGTTAGCGACAGAGGAAGTACAGGTGGTTTGGCTGGAGGAGACCTTGATATTGTGGCTAATTTTATTAAGGTATGTGTGCATTCATTCTGTTTTATGGCTGGTTTGAGTGGTTTTAGTAATAGTAATATATTTGGTCAGGGGGAGTTTTGGACAGTTAATCTGTTAGTATGAATTGAGAGTATTGATGTTAACCCCATGGACACTAAGATGTATTCATGATCTAGTTGACACATGTTAAGTTGGTAACTAATTATTTAAGTTTTAATCAGTATATTTATAGGATAATATAGACCCATGAAATTTTTTCCATGTGGGGGTTGTATGTAGTGTTCTATGGCGGTCTTCCTGATTGGGGCATGGCCCCAGTATATATAGATTTACATGCTATAATTATGTTTTGCACTTTAATTCACAAAGGTACTTATGGAAGCTCATCAAGTTCCTGCTGCCTTGTTAGCCCCCTATGTTCCGTATTCCCTATGTCTTCTGGCTGATGAGGGAAATCCCCCTGGACTGTGGATCTACTTACCATCAGATTCCCAGAAAAAAGTATTAACTTATTTACATACATTGTTCTGTCTATTATGTCCTTAATATTCTAAATAATCAGTTGAGATGTTAAGCTTATGCAACATATTATAGATGACCTCCTATCTTACTGAAGAAGCATTGGCGAAACACATAGAAGGCTGGACCCACCGTACATCTATGTATGGCTGATTGATACAAATTATGTTGATAAAATGTATTCAATAACAAGTATGAGGACATTGAAGTTTAAGGAGTTCATTAATCTATCTGTAAATATGATATATCGATGCGATCCAGGGAGGTACTATGCCGTGGTACAGAAAAAAATGTTACACAGGGAGTTGTTGCTGTGTAGGGATAAATGATAATCCTTGCTGAATTACATTTTTAGACTCCATTTGTCAGTGTAATATTATGCTTAATGAAACATATTATGAAATGTATCTCCTAAGTAAGATTGTTTAGTAAATATGGTATAAGATAAGGTACACTACCAATAGTAAATGATATGACAGGTTAAAGACATTCCACTATACGATCACGGCCTATACATATTATGTTAAATACACATACTAAATACAGTTATAGAATTCTATACATCTTAAAATGTTAAACTCCTATACTAAATACAGTTACAGACTTTAAAACATCTTATTATGTTAAATACATACAGTTATAGACTTTAAAACATCTTACGTACAAAACATGTTTTAAACACATCTTTAGTGAAAAGTAATATGATAAGGCATTTTTCTACGGTAAGGTGTTAGCTTTTATCTGTAGGGTATTAGCCACTATCTTAAAGTCATTGCAGGGATAACGCCTCATTTGTACCAGTTTTTAGCTTATCTACACTCAGACACTTGCTATGTATACCTGTGGAACAAATAATGCTGATTCAGGATGTGTTTTGTTAACTGAACAATTACGTAACCTAATCTTTATCTTGATGTGTGGACCTTTATAAGCTGAATGAACTAGAGTGGGGTTGGAATTGGCCTGACAGACTAAGGCCTTTCCCCACATGCGTGTCAAATAAACCTTAGTCTGATTTGGATTTACTCACAGACCATTGCTGCTTTGCTCCTAAATTACGTAATCATTGCTGATGTAAATTCTATTTTAGGTTTTAAAATATATATATATGTATATTTTGAATGTTTCAATAAATTTGTAATATTTGATTTAATCTATTTGAGCTTCCTTCATCCTTGACTTGACACCTTAAAATTCCCATACCTAGTATATTATGTTGTGGAAACTGAAATTTTAGGTGTCTCATATTATTTGGTGGTTCATATATTTTTTATAAAATTAAAAGACAATCACTGATTAGAATGCCAAGTGTCACCAAGATCTTTACTTCTGCATGTGCACTGTGAAAGTTTTATGGTCTTTGTATAGCACTTCTATGTCATAAAGTAGGCTGCCATCGTTGACATCTAATTTGAAAAAGGCTAGGTGTCTGGCTTTAACGCTGACCCAATTGCTTCAACATGACTGATGCAATGGCTTCAAGTATCCAAAATAAACAAAACAAAATGCAGTGCTTGTAAAAGAACACAGTTAATACTTAAAAGAGAACTATGGGGTAAGTGTTTTTCCCCATAGTTCTCTTTAGGGTCACGGGAGGACATGTACTAACCTCCTCCCATGACCCCAAAGCTCAATATATCGAGATCCGCCCAACTGCGTGAGTGACAGCGGGCTCTGCCTATCTAAAGGCAGAACCAGCTATGCCCGCCCCTCCCCTGTTCGTTCCTCCACTCCAATCACTCACCTCATAGTTCTCCTTTAATTTGTGAATCTGCATACAAAACTAATGTTTTCTCATCACACTGCTGAGAAATCTTATTTACACTCCAGGCCGCCTACCTTTTGTTTTGCTATCTGTGTGTGGTCCCGATGCACCTGTTCTTCTTTTTCCTTTATTTTTCTTTCTTCATTGCCTTCCTCTAGATTTCTTGCTCTCTCATTCCTTCTCTTGAGTCTTTTCTTCTCTTAATTCTTGTATTCAGCCTTCTTTTTTTTGGCTTTCCTTTTTCTCCCCTGGCATTGCTCACTACCTGATTAAAGCCATATTTTTAGGCCTTATACTTTGAGTGTATTTTTAAATACCTAACCTTTTGTTATACCTTTATGGTGACTCCTGCTGTGTGTTTACCTGTTAAGTGCTGGTATACCTATCCATTTGGAGATTCACAGCAGCAGAATGTCTTCCATATAGTGTTTTCCATTATTTGGTGCTCAATGCAGTGTTCTTTCTTCAATTTTTTTGCTTTGTGATTGCCATTATCTGTAGTCCTGTTTATAAAAACCTTTAATAAAAATATTGTGAAAAAAGAATTATTTATTTACCCAACACACTTCTCAGTGTTGGATGCCTAGTTCGCACAAGGGTTCCATCCACCCTTCCTAATGTTATTACTGTGTCCTAGTTGTCTCCCCAAAGCTGTGCCACTCTGCATATGGGTGGGGGGACAGCAGGAGGGAGGAGGGGTAGAAATAAGAAATATTACCCCCAGCTAGGGCATGTAAATGCTGGCATGTGGGGGATACTGGCGGCTGGGCACAGGGGACATGTCTGCAAACTGCATTACCAACTACTGACCCCTGCCCTCTGCGTTAGTTACTCCTGAAACCTGCATTACAAACTACTGATCCCTGCCCTCTGCTTAACATAAGACTAACCTCTGAACTCTGCAATAGTTGCTACTGATCCCAGCACCCTGAATTCTGCATTACAAACTACTGACCCCTGCATTCTGTGTTACTTATTTCTCAACTCTGCACTCTGCCTTATTTTCTCCTGTCCACTGCACTGTGTGCAACATGTTACTGAATTCTGCCTTACTTACTCCTGTCTCCTGCTATTTGCGTTACTTACTACTCAACTCTGCACTCTGCATTACTGGCTACTGACCCCTGCACTTTGCGTTGCTTACTCCTGACACCTGCACTTAACATGCTACTGAACTCTGCCTTACTACCGCTGACCCCTGTACTGTGTGTTACTTACATCTTACCCCTGTACTCTTCATATACTCTTGACTCTCTTCATTACATTCTACTGTACTGTACTTACATACGCCTAACCCCTGCACTGGCCTAACAAAAATATATACAGCCAGGCAGTGGCGTATCACTCTGCGTACCCACCCACACTGACACCCACTTTGTGCACCAACCCACATCGCCCACCCACTCTGTGCACCCACCTACACTGCCAAAGAAATGAGGTAGCAGATCGGGCCAGAACTCAAAGCAGTCAGCCAGGTTCAGCCAACTGAAGCTAACTTTTAATGTAGGCTCAGTTTACATTTTTATGGTGACATTTGTTTTATTATATTTTTCTTGCGTTTTCTTCATGGAGTCCTTACCTTTTACTCTGGCCCTGCTAGTTAATCTTCTTTTAAAAAAAAGGTTGCCAAGGCCAGCTGCAGTGTCAAACGTCGGCTCTTTTTTTTTTTTCAAATTCTTTATTGGCTGAAGAAAACATCAGATATAACAATACAATGTAGTTGATAATCAGACAGGAGTCTAGACCTCCTCTCCGGGAGGTTCAACCAACGGGCATTCAGAGAGGTCACCCGAAAGGGTCCCATAGCGTCAGCAGGAGGACGCGGGAACCGGCTCAGGACCCCGGAAGAGATAGCAAGGTGGGGGAAAAGGGTAAAGAGAGGGGGTAGCAGTGCAGGACAGGGGCAGAAGAGCAGTGTAAGGTCACGAGACACAGGTTATGCAAAATGAGTTACAGTACTAGTCAGGTAATCTAAATTTCATATGAAGAACCCGTTCCAAAGCGGACAGGGTAATCCTATGTGGGGGTGGGTACCAGCGAAGGTAGCAAAAAGAACAATAACAAGAAACCAATATGCAGCTAGGAGATATTCCCCTAGGTCTAGGATTCAGTGTACAACAACCCAATGCTTGCATGCAGTGGTATACTGCCTGAGGTTTAAGATAAAGACAGGGTACCCCTAGAGCCAAAAACAGTAAGTGGCGGGTGATCCTGCTATACAGCCTCCCTAGGAGCGGATAAGCGCCTATCGTGCAACCCCGTGTGAGGTAAATAAACAATGTACTTGCGTTTCGGCGGGGGGGAAGGCATCCCCATGCGGTCCGTCTGACCCCCGCCCTCCTCAAGAAGGGAGGCGGGGAGGAATCCCAATCAGCGGGCCTCACGGGGTAAACCGGTCCACACCGAAAGCACGAGCAGGGCATCCATTTCTATCTGAGAATAAACAAAATAAAATAAATCAGTAACAAGGAGCAGATAGGCGCACATCTAGCAACCCTGTGTGAGGTAAATAAACAATGTACTTGCGTTTCGGCGGGGGAGAAGGCATCCCCATGTGGACCGTCTGACCCCCGTGCCCCTCAAGAAGGGAGGCGGGGAGGAATCCCAATCAGCGGGCCCCACGGGGGAAGCCAGTCCACGGCAAAAGCACGAGTAGGGCATCCATTTCCCTCTGAGAATAAACAAAATAGAGTAAATCTCAGGGGAAGCCGGTCCACGCCGAAAGCACGAGTAGGGCATCCATTTCCATCTGAGAATAAACAAAACAGAGTAAATCACTAACAGTAAAACAGTATAATAATGCCAATGAAACCTGAACCACAACCGCCTTAGTCTAGAAGGCCCATCCGTCCCCCCAGCAGAGAGAGAAAAGGACCATGGTGTGCGAGAATGGGGGATCCCAGGGCTCCAACCCCTGTACGCCTCGCCATCGGGATGTAGGCTTGATGGTAAGTTCAAAACAGAAACGGATCGGAGAATGAGTCAGTGGGCCATCTGGGGCCAGGGCATCCGCAACGATAACAAGGCCCAGGCATCAACGGAACAGTAGACGGGAGAGGAGGAGATCAGGGCTTGCTCCAAGTCGAATCCGGGCGTGGAGAAGGCCTTCGGGCAGGGCGTCTGCCACTACGCACGGGCCCTAGTGTTGACCGCGGCAAAGGACCCGTCAAGGGTGAAGGCCCGTAGGGGAAATCCAGCCAGCTCGGGATTGCTATAGCCTCTGCCTCCAAAAAAGCGAACAGGTCAGGGAGTTGATCCGGGGTATTGAGGGCGAAGGAGCCGCCATTCCGCTGAACCAAGAGATGGAAGGGGTGGCCCCAGCGGTATGTAGCACCTACTGCACGAATCAAATCTAGAAGCGGCTTCAGGACCCGTCTCATCCGCAGCATGTGGCGAGAAAGGTCTGGCATCACCTGAATTTGCGCTCCGTCGAACTCGACCGTCCCTCTATTCCAGGCCTCCCGCAGCACTGATACCTTGATGGTGTAGAAATGCACTCTGCAAAGTACGTCACGGGGGGTGCTAGCCGTCTGGGTACGGTAAGTTTGGATCCTGTGAACCCTGTCTAGTTCGAGCGGGTCAGTAGGAGGCTTCTCCAATAGAAGGTTCAGGATTGCGGTCACGGTAGAGCGAAGATCTGCGCCCGAGGACGCCTCCGGGATACCTTTCAGCCGTATGTTGTTTCGGCGGCTCCGGTTTTCCGCGTCATCTTGATGGAGGAACAGCGTGGTCAGCCGCTGTTGTGTCTCGCCCCTGGCACTCTCCAGTGCGGCGACACGTTGGGACAGCTGAGACGTGGTCAGCTCCACCGTGGTGACCTGCGTCTCCAGAGATGTGACCCGCTGTTTCACCTCGTGAACTTCCTGTCTCAAGGCAGCCACGATTTTCGAGGCCATGTCGTCCAGGTCTCGTTTCGTCGGGAGCAGCGGGAGGTATTGCCGCCAATCGTCGAGCGCTCTCATACTCGAGGTCGGCACAGGCTCGGAGTCCCCCTGGTCAAGGGGGGTGTCCTCATCCAGGATACGGGGCGTCAGGATGGGGGACGCTGGGTCCTCCGCCCGGGAAGTCTCCGCCGCGGCAGCTGAGGGGGTTGGTGTCTGCCCTGCACGCCGTCCCGGAGTGTTGCAGGAGTAGGCCGCACGTGTCTGCGCCATATTGGTAGGCCCGTGAGGATCCCCAGTCGACCTCGGTTTGTAGAAAAAAAGCTGGATATCGGAGCCCGGAGTCACCGCAGAGGAACCGGGTGTCCGTTTAGATTGCGACATGCAAGAAGGGTGAGAAAATAGAGTCCACAGAGTCCATAAACCTAGCTAGGGGAACAGAGCTCCAGCAACGTGCGACTTCACTCGGCCATGTCTTAGCCACGCCCCCCCAAACGTCGGCTCTAATTATGGAGATGAGTGTATTTCACTCTCTCCATAATTCTCCTTTAAGGTAAGTGTGCTCTAATGTGTATGTATGTTGTGCACATTAGGGTAAGAACAACATTTCAAAGCAGTTTACTTCCCTTATACAGTCAACAATGTGCCTACCTGTGGTAGAAAAGCATGACATTTGGCAGCAAAGGGGTTACAAGAAGAATTTATATATAGATACAGAATCCAGATAATTTTTTTTTTTGCACTGTGGGTGTTCTGGCAATTCTTTAGGGAGTAGACAGCATGGCCCTCAACCTTAGGCATGTAGCCAAAACCTAATACAGATGTGAGAGTTGAATTAACTGAGGTCATCTATTAGACTCCTCTTATCTGCTGGGACAGCACACAGCCAAACATGTATAAAGAAAATAAGCCTCAAGTCTATTGAAAAATCATTTTATATCATCACATATACATAGATAAAATAAATGGTACACAATTGTGAGAATTCATTAGTGGTTAATGTATGGAAACTTTACAGTCTACATTATTCCACCGTCAGCAAATTGTAATTACAGAGAAACGATAAAGCCATATTATACAGTATATGTTCACTTAAAGTAGAATTGTGACCTCCCTTAAAAAAATTATAAGATGCAGCACCGATTTATAAGTGCCTCTGCACTTACAGATTTCTCTTTGTCCTTCTGCAAAGTCTCATAACTTGATGATCCTGCCTGTGTAGTTCACCTAATGCAGCATCCTGTCATGGTGTGGAAACAATGCTGTGCTGCTCCTGAACATTGGCATAGCGTGGGTTGTCCATCAGTACGCGCGCAATTTGTAACCTATGCATGTTGGGTATCGTTTTACTCGTTGTAACCTCATCTTTTATATGTCATTTAAAAAATTGGTATTTTGTTGTGTTTTGGGGCATTAAATAAAATTTTTCACTAAATGTTGGGGTTTAATAAGGAGTTGCGCTAATATTGCGCAACATACAAATTTGCAACTACCACCATTTTATTCTATAGGGTCTTGGCATTCAGAAAATATATAATGTTGGGGGGTTTTAAGTCATTTTCAGGCCTAAAATGTGGAATATATCATGGGTGCAAAAAATTAAAAAAGGGCCTCAGTCATGAAGGGATTAAATATCGTGCCTGGGGGGTCCCCTTAAACTGGATGTGAAGTGGCGGATCTGTACAATGTATAGAACCTGCTGCAGCAAAAAGGGACATTTAAAAAGAAAAAAAATAACATTTCAGTTGCCGGTAATTGGTTTTCCTTTGAATCTTTTAAACAACTGCTTGGGGAGGCAGCCTGTATGAAGGGGACACATTTTAGGTTAGAGATTTTTTTGATAAATTCTGGTGCCTCTTTTGCAGACGTTGGATGAAAGTAACAACAAGTGCTTTAAAATTGGGCCTTTGGTGTAGGAGGTGCCTTTACACCGTATCACAGTTATTGTACATTGATCCGGTGCTGGGTTTTGCCTCCTGCCCGAGCTGCTTTATTTCCTGTCAATCCACCCTGAACCTAGGTGTTAAAAGGCTTGTGCACCTGTGCTTTAGCGTTAGAGCAACGTAACTCCATGCTAGTAGCCGGACCTCTCTGTTTCCTGTGGCATTGCTGTTTGAGTATACCGTGTATTTTTGTTGTTTTCAGTGTTCCCTTCCTGCTGTGTGTACCTCTTTGGTTTCCTGTGGCTAAGAGTTCTCTCCACAGCATTGTTTCTGCTCTGTTTTGTGTTGTCTCCTGCTTCCTGTGATTATTTTGCTCTGTACTATTGTGCACCTCCCTCCTTTCTCCTGCGCTTTCCCCTCTGCTGTTCACATCTCGTCTTTGTGGCACACCCCTTGTGTGTTCCCTTTTGTTACCTGCTCCCTCAGTTATTCTTGACGAGTGCAGGATTGGACACTGCTGTAAAATATTCAAATGATATGCACCTGGCACAAAGGTGCACCTGAAAATTGGTCCTTTAGTGGCGGCAAGTGCCTTCACACCATAACCTTACAAAGTCATTCTTGACGAGTGCAGGATTGGACCCTGCTGTAAAATATTGAAATTATATGCACCTGTCACATGCGGGTGCGGGAAAAACGGGCCTTACTAGTTGGTGGTGCACTACACTGAGAACATTACTTGAAGATGGAATAATCGCCCACAAAGTTAGGCAGCCAAGGCAGTCTTCCAGAGATTCCAGATCCCAGATAAATGTATACAGTATATAATATATACATTTATTCGGTGACATCTACATTGGATTGATAGCTGCTGCTGATCCAGGTCTGATTCATTTTGATAAATGTCAGCCGGTCAACGGAGTCTGTGGACTGACGCACTCTTTTGCCTGTCACAAAACCTCCAGCAGCACTGAAGGTCCTTTCGGAAAGCACGCTGGATGCAGTGCAGCCCAGTAGCTCCATGGCATATTGGTTAAGTTCTGGCCAGTGATCCATTCTCAAGATCCAGTAAGCCAGTGGATCGTCTGCTGGAAAGCTCCCCAGGTCTGCTCTTGCCCCTAGGTAATTCTGCACCATATGATGCAGACGCTGTTGATGGGTGCCTAAAGTTAACATCCCTGGGCCCTAAGGACTTAAAACATTTCTAAAGGCATAAGTCAGGCGGACTCCTCCACCGCTCTTCCCTTGACCAACCGAAGCCTCAGAAGCACCACTTTCATGACTCGGTAACCTACCAGTGTCTGGAAAGGTGTTACACAAGTTTCTTTTCAAAGCCTCCTCAAGTTGTTTCATCCTGTGCTCCCTTTGTGAGGGCAGGATGAGCTATGCAACTTTATGCTCGTAACGTGGATCAAGAAGGGTTGCCAACCAGTAATGATCCCTCTCCTTGATACCACGAATCCTGGGGTCCTTTCTCAGGCTTTGCAGGATATGGGAGCCCATGCACCGTAAGTTTGAGGAGGCATGAGATTCTGAGTCTTCAGGGTCTCTGAGGATGACACCATCGTGCACTACCTCCTCCCAACCACATACTACTCCTTGGGTTTCTGGGGACAGAAAACCCTCCCTAGGAGACTGCCTTATGTCATTCTCTGCTTCAATGCCCCCACGGCTGCCATAATCCTCCTGCTTCTTCTCCTCTTGTGTGATATGTGGACCTGGAGGAAACGTTTCTGCATAAAGGGGGCCTTGAGAGGTAAGGAAGTCCTCTTCTTCCTCCCGCTGTTCTGCCTCAAGTGCCCTATCCATAAATGCCTGCAGAGTATGTTCCAGAAGGAACAAAAAGGTATAGTGTCACTGATGCATGCATTGTCCCAGCACACCATCCTCGTCGCCTCCTCAAATGGTGACAGCATCCATAGTAGTATCATAATATACACTGATCAGCTGGTTCCCAAGGCTGATAGGGGCCCTGCATCGGGCCCCTATTCAGCCTTGGGCACCAGCTGCTTGGTGGGGGCCCACTGGGGGGAGTGTTTGCAGAGGACAGTAGCAGCAAGCAGCTGGTGCCCAGGGCTGATAGGGGCCCAATGCTGCGGGCCCCTATTTAGGCCTCGTTCACACCGAAAGCGTGTGCGTTCCCCAGCGGTAGCTGCTGGAAGGCACCGCAATTCGTTAAGAAACTATTACCCGCGTTTTGGGGCAGGAGGGGGCGTGGCTTGCTCTATTTTTTGTGTTTGCAGTGGAACGCAACACTGGCAAAGTTTTGTGAGGGAGGGGGATGCAGCCCTGACCAGCCCACCTGAGACCCCTTCAGAGCCCACCATAGACAGTCTCAATTGAATGGCATCAGGGGATCGTAAGGCACTTTGTGCCTGCAGTGCGTTCGGGTGCGGTGTGATCAAAATAGTGCTTGCAGCATTTTTATCGCATCGCGCCCGAAAGCACTGCAGCTACAATGTGCCTTGTGATCCCATGCGGGCGATCGCATTGCAGCCGGAGAGCGTTGCTACGGTGCCATTCACTTCAATGGCCCGCCACGCCCCCTACAGCCTGGCAAAAAAGTGAGCCGGTCGCAATGCGGGCAGTACGTTCTGGCCAGAATCGGACCAGAGCGCACTGCTTATGGTGTGAACTAACCCTATGCCCTGTGTCCAGTATACATGTATGATTCTTTTTGGAAAAATTAGTTTTCCAGACAAAATTCGTTAGCGGTAGTCTGTACGCATTTTTGTTTGTGGACAAATTTCCATTGCAGCAAAGTGACAATTTAAAAAAAAACTATTTTATGTCACTTTGCTGCAATGAAACAAATGATACAAACATGAAACGGAACTGAACATTCGTACAGACTACCGCTAGCGGTGCACATGTCTAGTGTCCAGCGGGTCACGAAGCCCTGCGTCCAGCGGGTAATGTGATAATGTGACTGTGGGGGGGGATGTACAGCACTGTGGTATATGTCAGAGCTATATATATATTATGTATAATAACAGATTGACTGACTGGCTCAACACTAGGGTGTTCGGATGTCGCTGACAGGGCCAGGTGTAGAGTTTTTACCTACACAGGCAAAAATCGGCTTACGGCTTCACCCTGCAGAGAGTGAAAAGCCGTAAGCTGCCCACAGCACCCCTGAAATTTGGCACTCTGGCCTACTGTCCCGTGCCCCCCCTCTCGAGCAGAGTTGCCACTCTCATGCAGGCTGTTCCTATTTGCATTTACAGCAGGTTGAAGAAATCTTGCAGGGGGTGTGGCTATCAGCATTGGCACTGCTGATTCAAAAGACTGTAGCTTGTCAATCAGCACCTGGCCATACATAGTCCTTCCCACAGCTTTTTTGATTGGCCTCTGATTCTAAAAGCCTCCAACTGTGAGCTGCAGTGTCTGGGAGGGGGAGCATGCGAGACACAAATGACGAAGGTTTTGGCTCAGTCGGAGAAGGCTTGTGCATCAACTAGTAACTAGATTTGGCACTTGTTTTGACTGTTATATAGGAGCCTTTAGTTGTACTTTAAAGTGAATCTGTATATTGCCAGCAGCAAAGAGAGAAAGCCCTGTGTAAGCTCTATGTTATACAATGTAGCTTATAAAGGGCTTAGGCATACCTCCAAACTGCCTCTCATTTAGAGGGACTGTTCCTCATTTAAAACTAAAATCCCTTTGTCCCTTTTTCCTCCTCAGCTGTTCTTCTTGTTGGTCTGATGTAAAGATATCTATGAAAAGGTTCTATTTAACTACCAGGAGTGATATTGTGCACTAAAACCTTTTATCTTATCTCTGAATTGTCTCGTTTGGTGTTTTGAAAAGCCAGTATAAAAGGAAAAATAATGGTGAAAAAAAATTCTGGATTTAACCAATTATTTATGGCATATCAATTCTTAAAGGTCCGCCTAACTGGGGGTATGGCAGGGGTGTGTCCATTGCATAAATACATCTTTCTCATCTCAGAAAGTTGGAAAGAATGGCTGAGGGCTTTCTTTCTACCCTGATGTGACAAGAATGTGTGCATGGGCAGGCAAGCAGCAAACATCAGTGGAGTCATGTGGGAGGAAAGGGAGTGAGTCACATGCTTCCAATACCCAGAAGTACTTGTTATGATCAGCAGGAACCAAAAATAAGAGGCAAGTGCAGGCTGGAGAGGGTGGCAATTAAGTGAACCTGCTGCTTTTCCCAGCACGGGCAAACACATGTTAAATTTAAAATGAGTTGTTCCTAACATCCATGGAAATAATTATATAACAAAAAATTACAACTAGAAACCAAAAGATATGCTAGCATTTAAATTTCCCACAATTATACTAGACATGGGATGGCACCTTGTAATAAGAGCCTTTTCAATCACAGTAGTGGACGTAAAAGTAAGTTCTCTTCCACATTTACAGTACCAGATGCGAGTGCTGTACCTACGCTACTAATTGTAAGAGAGGAATTTTGCTCTATAATATGGGTAGATACCCTTCATGCAATATTGAAGTGTACTTTTATTTTGTGCATTTTGCGCCTACTCAGGTAACAGCTATTGTTTTTTACTTATAGTATTACGTGTTTTGAGTTTCTGTTATTCGTTTTTGTCGTTTTTACAGGGAATGATTACAAAGAGAGCAATTTCATTATTTAAAACCACCACAGAAAAGTGCATGTTGTTACAAATTCCTACAAAGAAAGAGAAATGAGCATCTGATATCCTATATATACTCCTTTCCCCCCTATATTAACTTTCTTGGGCTGCCTCCCTCCTACTTTAATCTATCGGCTAGCCTTAATATCACAAATTCAGACATCATAGTTATAGAAGACAAGCCGAAGCTAGAGTACCAAAACTTGAAGTGGACAGTTTGCAAATTCTGTCTCAATACACATAGAACCAATGACTAGGTTACTATAAGGAATAAACAAATCAGCATGTGTTCAATGTGAAGGCTGTTCATAAACTCATTGTAAAATCTGGATATTGCTACTTTTTATCCAAACCCCAGTCAATCGAGGGTGAATTCTGAAAATCAATTCTGGCCATTTTCAAAGCTTATAGTCAAGATATTTTTTAACAAAAGGAATGGGCACAGCCATCGGTGACATATACCAATGCAAACAAAGTTGTTTAAAAAATATGGTTCAGGGTGGAGAGGATTCTCCTTTTTATGCAACTTTGATGTCTA
Source organism: Nanorana parkeri (assembly GCF_000935625.1). Classification (NCBI taxonomy): domain Eukaryota; kingdom Metazoa; phylum Chordata; class Amphibia; order Anura; family Dicroglossidae; genus Nanorana; species Nanorana parkeri. Next base: position 31,972 of record NW_017307170.1, on the reverse strand, counting down.
TGGTCATGCGAACCCTGCCGCTAACCATGCGGTCCAGCAAGCATGGACAGGGATGTTACAGCTCTTTTTCAAAGCAACGGATGGTGTGATCAGACATTGATGTACCTTGACCTTGGACTCTAGCTTGTATCTCTTTGAAAGTTTTCCTTGGATGTTTGTCTACCATTCACACTAGCCTTCTGTTCAATCTGGTATCAATTTTCCTCTTGAGGACATGTCCAGGGGGGTTGGCTACAAGTATATTACCCTTATGCTTCTTAATAATATTGACAACTGTAGTCACAGGAACATCAAGCTTCTTGGAGATGGACTTATAGCCTTAACTACTGCTGTATTACTTTATTTCCAATCTCCTCAGACAACTCTCTCCTTTGCTTTCTCTGGTCCATGTTCAGTGTGCGCAAGCGATGATACCACACAGCAGAGTGATTACTTTTTTTTAAAGAAATGTGAGATACAAATTACAGAAAAGTTAGACTTATCCCTATGATCCAATTATATATAATATTTTTTAGGGCTACTAAAAAATGTCAGTCGCTGCATACAGCATACACGCTGTATGCAGCTTTTCACATGATCCACTATTAGTGTAGCACGAAGGCTGGGGTCTCAGGTGGGCTCTGCAGGGTCCGTGGTGGGCTGTGAAGGAACTCTGGTGGGCACTGTAGGGTCTCAGGGGGGCTGCGCAAGATCTATGGTGGGCTCTGCAGGCTACGGAACCCACCACAGATCCTGCAAAGCCCCCCTGAGACCCTGCGAAGCCCACCTTAGACCTCGCAGATCCCACCACAGACCCTGCAGAGCCCCTGTAGTGCGCAGGGTCTCAGGGGGGATTTGCAAGATCTGTGGTGGGCTCTGTAAGGTCTAAACATGTGCGATGCGTTTCGTTACGAATCGAAATTCGGACGAAATTTCATAAATTCGGAGATTCGGATGTATCCGTATTCCGAATTACAGGTATAACGAATGCAAACGAATCCGAAATTCTGATTAGCTTTTTTTGGACGAACTTTCGTTTTTTTTTTCAATTTCTTTGCAGCAAAGTGACATTTGAAAACAAAAAACTTTTTTTCCCTCTTAAATGTCACTTTGCTGCAACGAACAAACGAAACGAAACGAATTAGAAACGTATTTTCGTACGGATTTCCGCTAACTAATTTCGTCCGAATCCGAATTCCGAAACGAATTGACTTTCGGACCCGAATTCCGAAAAACTAAATAAAGCAAAATCCGAATCAAAACAAAACGAAACTAAACAGATTTTTTGCTGGTGCACATTTCTAGTAAGGTCTATGGAGGGCTCTTCAGGCTGCAGAGCCCCCTTGAGACTCTGCAGAGCCCTCCATAGACCTTAGTAGAAATGTGCACACAGATCCTGCACAGGTGCCCTGGGACCCTGCAGAGCCCACCATAGACCTTTCAGAGCCCACCACAGATCCTGTAAAGCCCCCCTGAGACCCTACAGACCACAGGCAGATCCCACCACAGACCCTGCAGGCTGCAGAGCCCCCTTGAGACTCTGCAGAGCCCACCATAGATCCTGCAAAGCACCCCTGAGACCCTGCAGAGCCCACCATAGACCTCGCAGAGCCTACCACAGATCCTGCAAAGCCCCCCTGAGACCCTGTAGTGCGCAGGGTCTGTGGTGGGATCTGCGAGGTCTATGGTGGGCTTTGCAGGGTCTGCGAGGTCTATGGTGGGCTCTGCAGCGTCTCAGGGGGGCTTTGCATCCTGCCACCACATATCCTGCACAGGTGCCCTGGGACCCCGCGGAGCCCACCATAGACCTTACAGAGCCCACCACAGATCCTGCAAAGCCCCACTCAGACCCTGTGGTCTGCAGGGTCTCAGAGGGGCTTTGTAGGATCTATGGCGAGCTCTGCAGATTGCAAAAACCCCCTTGAGACTCTGCAGAGCCCACCACAGATATAAGCAGATAGGAGAGGTTTGGCCGAGAAGGCTGTACTGTACCGGCGGCATTTCCCTACACACACAGTATACAGCAATTAAGATAATCCAGCACGTTTTCTAAATTGCCTCACTCACGGACCACTGGTGCTGTGGGCACTTCCAGATCCCGACTGTACTCCCATCTGACGCCCGACTGGCACTTCTGTCCTGGCCTCCTCTGCGCTCAACTGTCGCTTCGGGACACTGCTTCCTCCGCCGCCCGACAGGAGCTGCGTGGATCCGTACCACCCCCTTCTCTTGCTGCTGCGGCTGCTCCTCCTCCTCGCCTTTGCCTCCTCAACTCGGAAGCCGAGGCTGCCAAGTTCTGAGCAGCTCAACTTGCCTGACTCTTTCGGGGGGGGGGGCATTTTTTGCCTCGCCTTGTTTGCCTCGCGACAGATACGCCCCTGCGTGTTAGGACCATTACCCTTTATGGTTCCATTAGGGCAATGCCCTTACAGTGTATGCAAAGGCAAACCTTTTTTTTCATACATATTTTATTGCATTTTTTTTAAAGTAATATAATGAGATTATATATTATGAGCAGCTCGGCGGTGTAGTGGTTAGCGCTTCTGCCTTGCAGCACGTAGGGTCTCTGGTTTGAATCGCGACCAGGTCACTATCTACAGGAGTTTGTATGTTCTCCCTGTGCTTGCATGGGTTTCCTTCCACACTGCAAAGACTTGCTGGTAGGGTAATTGGATCCTGCCTAAATTTACCCTTGTATGTGTAGCGCTCACCCCCGAAGGAGACGCTGAGTATGAAATAGGTTCTCCTGTTTGTTCCAGCCAACGGTCCCCTTTGTTCAGCTACAGCACACCGACACTCACGGACAGAATGGACTCAAGTCTCAGGGTCTTTTGGGGTATTTATGTGCAAAGGTCAACAGGAGAGAGAGGGTTTAGGATCTGTAGGATGCCCTGATGGATTCTTCTGAGAACAGCTTTCTCCCCTAGCAACCGCTAAGGCCGATAGCACTGTGATCCGGTCCCAGGGACCAATAGTAGTAGTAATACTGCGAACAGCCAGGATGGTCCAGTAACTTATATGGAGAAGGTTAGCTATCTCTGGACTCAGGTAAGGACCGCTGGCTTCTTCTTGAACAGATACCAGAAATAGGGTGAGGGATCTCTCTTGTGGGTCCCAGACGGACGCTCTCACCAGCTCCTCTGCGGTACCCCTCTACAAGAAGACTCTCCCTCCGGCCCAGCTTCCATCAGGTCTTTTCCTCTTTAGGATCTGGCATCTCTGTGCCCTCAGCATCTGCAACTGCCAAGGAGCACTCCTGATTAGTAGTAGTATCTTCTTAGAACAAGGCACCCAACACCTGCCACGTGTATGAGGCCCAAGCAAAGTTCCTATGGCATGCTAGGCCTCCAGGCCCCAGCACCTGCCATGTGCTGAGGCCCAGGCCATTTGTTTGCATCACACAGACCTCCTAGGGTGAAGCCCCAGGAGAGGAAGAGACCTCTGCACAGTGTCCCCAGACCTTTTATTACCTGCCCTCAACCATGCCTCTGAGTCATCCTACTCAGGGATTGGCTAGGGTCAGGTGCATAGTCATAATCTGAGGATGGATCCTCCCTCACTGTATGCCAAGACTCCCTTTTCCTCAGCAACAGGAGCAATCAATCCAGCAGATTCAGGGACACCTATAGAATGCAGAGCTCTGTATAATCAGTATCTAGACTGGTTACAGTCCAGGTATTTCTAAATTGAATAGCGGCATTTTAAAGGGCGCTACATATGTATGCATCTGAGACCTTAGATTGTAAGCTCCTTGAGGGCAAGGACTGATGTCAATGTGCACATTTAAATACCTGCAACAAATAAATAAATACCTGTGCTTACAAAGGAACAGGTGTCAAGCAGAACATTACAAGTACACATGATATGCAGGTTCAAGTATAAAGACAAACTAGTCAGCCACATACATTTCAATATATTATAATATTGACATAAGCATCACCACTCAATCAGAAAAAGAGAGGTCAAGCACTTTAATATAGCATAAACCCAGAAGCATCTAAGAACAACACAGTAGTTCAGAAGTCCAAACATCTAAGCTTTCACACATTAAGATTGTCTGGTGTTCCTTGTAATTTCCTGGTATCAGCAAACCTTTTCATCAGTTTTGGATAAAGTAGGGAAGGGTTAGACCTACTGCCATATTTTTGCAGTCTTTGCTCCTGCTGGGGAGATTCACACCTCTGTCTATCCTGGTAACCAATGTCACCAAACACAGAAAATAAGGGGAAATTGTCAATGTTGGAGTTGCATTGAGAATGAGAGGTAAATGGAAATCTTTCAATGGGGACAAATGTTCCGGTGACAGCTGCCTAAGATAGGAATTCCCTTCACTTTGTGGAGATCTCCTGCCATTTCCTGTTGCATCACCAACAAAAAAATATGATATCAGCTTTGACCTTCCTTGCTCTATCCAAAACTTAAAAGAAATGTTTTTGGCTACATGCAGACATTTCCTCTCATCAATAAAAAGCAGGAGCCTAGCTAGGGTTGCCAAAAGCAGGAGCCTAGCTAGGGTTGCCAAAAGCAGGAGCCTAGCTAGGGTTGCCAAAAGCAGGAGCCTAGCTAGGGTTGCCACCTTTTCTTCAAGCGAAACCCGAACACTCTAGCGATGAGCTGACATTTTTTTGGGATTATGAGTCGTTGATTATTCATATCTAAATAGCACCGCCCATTAATATGTAAATATCACAGTTAAGACTATTTTCAGTGGGGGGCCAGTAGCCCCTATCTTAACTTTGGTTGCCCCTGTCTGCCTGACATCTTGTGTCCGGGTTTCTGCTGCCATGAAACCCAGACACAGCATTCAAAACCCAGACTGTCCGGGTCAATCCTGGACAGGTGGCAACCCTAAGCCTAGCCCTGTGCTGTTAGCTCTGAAGTCCTTCCCAATGACATGTACTCCATTAATAGAACACCTTTATATCTGAATTGAAGCGCTATCACACCAGATTCTACCAACAGGTAAATCGTGAATTAGGCGGCCTACTTCTTTTCATAAAAAATAGGGACATAGTGTTTTTAAGCACTATAAGAATTGATAGACCGGCACCATCCAAACCTGATGGACCCCTATACCATTATATAATGACATAATTGTGGAATCCAGGTTCAAGGCTTTGACATTTATGGTCTTGTGGATGGGAAGTGAAACATAATAGAGCTGGCAATTCTTACTACCACTGACCTATATGAAACACTGGGGAGAAAACTGGAGCAGTTGCCCATAGTAGCCAATCAGCTTCTCTCTTCAGTTTGTTTAGTTAAGCTTTGAAAATGAAAAATAGAAGCTGGTTGGTTGTCATGCACAGCTGCTCCAGATTTTGTCTGCTCCAGTTTTGATAAATTCCGTTCTGGGTATTTTAATTCACTAGCAACTACAAGACTGAAATGTAAGAATTGGCTAGATTTAGACCTTGCAACTAATGTTACAGTTTCTGTAAAGCTATAGTGAAATAAGATCAGACAAAGTCAGCAGTGTATGGCTAGGAGGGAAATTCAAGCAGTGTATGGTCAGTTTAAGGCCTGCGTCAGTCTTTTTTTTTCTTTATTAAAGGAGAACTATGGGGTTCAGGCTTTTCCCCATAGTTCTCCTTAGGGTAACGGGAGGACACAAACTAGCGTCCTCCCGTCACCCTAGGCTCAGTATACCGAGAGCTGTAGCTTGCGGTATACTGAGACGCCGCAGCTGAAGCGGATCCCGACAATTGTGCCGGGATCCGCCCAGCTGCTTGACTGACAGATGGCTCTGCCTATCTAGAACCAGAGTCAGCTGTACCCGCCCCTTCCCCGTCCGTTCTGCCAGACAGCGCTGGCGGATCAGAGCGGGGAGGGGGGAATCCAGCCCCTCCCGTCACGGCAGAGAGCCGTGACAGGATCGAGAGCCTCTTCTGCCGTAGCTGCTGGTTGTGAGGGAAAACGCAGCTGCTGAGCTGCGTCAGTGACAGCCAGCACCCTTACATGCCATATCGACCCAGGAGGCCCACACGGAATGAGAGGGATGACCTGGCCAGGCCGCCCTGTGCAGGGGCCCCATAGCAGCCGCCTTGGTTGCTATGGCGATTGTTACGCCACTGACAGCGGTCCAACAAGCCCCCATGCACAATGCTCCAATCAACAATGCTCACACTCCCTGAACAGCATTGGATCTTTGGGGTGCTGCATGCAAATGGAATTCAAGCAAAGCTGAAGCACACTAGAACATTCACAAAATAAAGAAGGTTTACTTGGCCTTTACTATATCACAGTAAGATAAAAATCAAAAATCAAAGTTGAGCTGGGCTTTCAACAAGTGCATTTTTTGGCAGTTACCACCACCTTCATCATCTTGGACCACATATAGAAGCTAATTTTTGGCAGCACCACAACAAAGCAACATAGTCTTTTTTTTTTCTTTTTGAGCTTCCCAAGACACTTTATTATGGCCGTACTCCTCTGTCCTTCAACTAGCTCACATATACCCACAACAATGTATGTCAAGCTGATAAAACATGCGTCACTGCATGTAACAGAATAGCTAGCACCCTTTATGCCTAGGGAAAGTTTTAACAGCCAACCTCCCCTCCCCCTCTTCCATACAGGTTAAGCTATGATTGAAGGTTCCACACTTCTTAAGCCATTCGGTGCAAGATACAAAAGACTACATTTGGAGTAATAAACAGTTCTTGATTTTCTTCAGATTTTGTCATTTAACATGACTCACTGTAACATAGTCTTCTAACCTCGTTCAGGGTATTAAGGCTGAGAATGAAGAATTTTAGTTTAAATAGTTGTTCTTGGCTGCAGCAGCACCACAGAAAAGAATCCAATTTTATTGCTTATGTTGGAAGAGACAGAGTTACTGCAAACTATCAACAAAAAGGATTGTTCCTACAAATCGGCTATACCAGGGGCGCCCACATTTTTTTGTCTGGAGATCTACTTTTTAAATGACGAGCTCAATAAGGTCTACCAGCGGAAAAACACCATTATTTAGAAAACAATCGCTACTGGGACTACTGCCTCTCTCGCAAGCACTATTTTTGCAGATTGCACTGGACCGGAACGCAGGCACTAATGTGCCTGCGTCCCGGGTGCAGGCGATAGCACGGCAGGCGTGGCTGTGGTGCCATTGATTTCAAGGCACCACCACGCCCCCTCCTGCCCCTGAACGCAGGGAGCCGGCCGGCTTGCGTTCCAGAGGCCGAACGCTCTGGAATGCAGACTTTGTGGCGTGAAATGGCCCTCTTTCTTGGCCGTCTCTTCTCTCTCCTAGCTCTCTGCTATCACTCTTGCTGTCTCTTCTCTCTCCGCTCTCTTCTGGCTGTCTTTTCTTACCTGCACTGCAGCAGCTTCCCGGGTCTCCTCTCAGGTGCGGTGTGTTGTGTCCTCCCGCGGTGCTCGTGTGGCCGAATGTGCAGACTGGAAGAGGTATCACGCCCCTTCCCGTCTGCAGCTTCTGACGAATTCAGCTGCACGGGCACCATGGGGTGACAGGACATAGGTCAGTGAGCCGATCGCCATCTACTAGTGTTCGCTTTGCGATCGACTGGTAGATTGCGATCGACCTAATGGGCACATCTGAGCTATACCAATGCAGCTGGATTTCTTACTGCCTAAACAAAACTCTTTATTTGAGACCAACTGATCCTGGGTAATTGTTCCAGAATCTGAGGCGCATGCTGGGTGTGCTGAAAAAATACTCATTATAAAAAGTAGGGTCCCTCAGAAACAAACCTCTGGCATGAGAACTGAAACAAATAGTTAATCCAATAAGTTTTTCACAAAATAACCGTAATACTTGTTAATAGGGATGGCTCTTCAATCAAATGCAAGAGCAATCTTGTAAAAACACACCGCATATCAACTCAATGTGGACCAGATTGTGCCCAGCACCAGGCATACTGTATGTCCCCAATATGCACAGATAATTCAAATCTGGATCATGTACAAAAAAAACAGTGTCCATGCACACAGAGCAACAATATCTCCCTTTAACGAGGTAGCATCCAATGAGCAATAAGTATAAGGCTAGGTTCACACCTGCATTACACCGCACGACACCCGGGAAGCGCTTCCCCAGGATCGCGCGGTCCTGTACAATGCAGGCAGCGATTGCCGCGCGGCCCCATCCATTTCAATGGGTTGACATCTGCGCGGCAATCACAGAAAAAAGGTATATGTACCTTCTTTTTGCGATACACGATGCGCGGATATTTTAGGGAAACCGCCTGATCCGCCCAGCGTGACTGGGGTGCCATTAGAAAATAATGGCACCGACAGCGTGATTGGTTCACACCTTGGCGACTCCTGACTGTGCGCCAATCCGTGCGGAATCGTGCACGATTGCGGTGAGGTGTCGCCAAGGTGTGAACCTAGCCTAAAGAGGGCAATCTAACCAAAAAAAGAAACAGTCCAAGTAATCCAAATCAGCTCCGAGCCTGTCCATGAACTGAGCCGAGGTAACAGCTGGGGCCTGCCGGAAAAACACCACCATTCACCTAACGCGTTCCCAGGACTTCATCAGAGAGTATGACGGGAAGGGTCCACATTGAGGTCAAGATATGCAGTGTACCTAAATATACCTGCATTTGACCTGGAATTTGACCTTACAGTCCAAGCAGAGCAGAGCACAAACTGTGAGCAGGAGAAGGCGCCATTTAGTGATGCAGTGCTCTTGTGTTAACTAGGAATATGTTGATAGGTGGAGAGAGCAGAGTGACAGAGAGATGGGCTTATCAGTCTGCTGCTTCTCCTTTCACTGTGCAGTCACAGGCGGGAGAAGGGACATGACCTTTAAGTGTGACCTATAGCCTAGACCTATAAGGGTGAAGAGTTTGGAGAATGCAGGAGAAGTGAACAATCTAGGACAACATAACTGAACTGGAAAGTGAGCTGAACTGGAGAATTTTTCCAAATCAGCTATTTTGTCCTAGACTGTTCACTTCTCCTGCCTTCTCCAAACTCTTCACCCTTTTGTGAATAACCCTGTGAGTGTTTTCAGTCCTGAACAGTTTTCTTTTTCTAAACTACTCAGACCCAACTACTCTCCCATCACCACAACATAGGAGCTAATCATTCCGTAGTTGCAATACAAGGACTGGGAGGGCTAAATAGGCTCCTTGAGATAACACAGGAATTGTGCAAGACAGCTCTGAATTGCTAACATGATCAAAAGGTGTTTTTTTTTGCACCTATCGAACAAATATAATAAAACACTTTCAATGGTATAATTTAACAGGAGCAAATAAAGAGAAGTTCATTGTTAGGGTTTACCTACACAGCAGAGAAAAATCAGGTATTCTGCCCTTTCAGACAGGGTTGTGCTGTGTGCCAGAGCTGTGTAAATGTAGAACTGGATGATCAGAAATACAAATAATTTGGCAAATAAAACAGCTCCCATCCTGCTGTTTCGCTGTTTGGCTGGAGTACAGCTTGTAGTTTTTTTTTTTATTACATTTTTTTATGTTTTTGCAGTGTTGCAATAAACCTTTCGCTGCCAAGGCTTTTTTTTTGCACGTTATAATCCCCATTTTAGGCCTGAAAATTACTTAAAAGCCAGAAAGTTACATATTTCCTTAAAGCAGAGACCCTGTAGAATAAAATGGTGGCAGTTGCAAATTTTTACATTGCATGATATTAGCGCAACTCTTTGTCAAACCCCAAATTTTGTAAAAATTACACAAGTTCATTTTAGTGGCCAAATACACAATATAATAACCATTTTTTTGTAAAATATAAAAGATGAGGTTGCGACGAGTAAATAGATACTTTGAAGAGAAAAAAACATTTGCGGAGTACAAAGAATATTGATAGAGGAAACTAAATTAGTAAAAAAAAATTACCAAAGTGATTAAAGTGACACTAAACTCAGGATTAAATCTTAAAAATACATTCAAGTACCTAAACTATTAACAAAAATGTATCTTATTTGTGTATCACTCAGCTATAGATCCTCAAATCATCTCTGAATTGGTGCTGACACTGTCCTTCCTTCTGCAGGGTGGCTACTTTTGTTACCCATGGTCCTTGTGTGGTCTTAGTGGGCTTGTGATTGAACTGTGTGCCCTGCTGGGGCTTGGAACCCGAGGCCTTTGCAGGACGAACAGACTTTTTCTTAAGGGAGGGAGCAGAAGACTATGCTACATAGTTAGTCAGGTTGAAAAAAAGACACATGTCTAGTGAGTTCAACCTATAGAGATATGAATGAAAGAAAAAAAGCCTAAACAACGCTATGCCCACAATTACCCACTGTTGATCCAGAAGCTATGGAGTCTTGGACTTCTTGAAGATACTCTTCCCCGCATGACTTCCTTGGTGTAAGTATCCAAGGATTTGCCAAAAAATAGGATTGTTGTACTCAACGTAAAATCCTTTTCTCTCCGTTCATTGAAGGACACAGGGCACAGATCGTAGATCCTGTATGGTAGGGTATATCGCCTCCTGCAGGAGTAGGACACTAGGCACATAACAAAAGACAAAGACAGCCTGGGGGCAGTCCCCTGCTGGTGGCCAAACCCCTCACCTGCTGACAAGTCTCCAGTAAGTAACAAGCAGTTAGGAGTGCACACCCAATGAGAGGGCGGGGCCTGCGTCCTTCAATGAACGGAGAGAAAAGGATTTTACAGCGAGTACAAAAATCCTATTTTCTCTCCCGTTCATTGAAGGACACAGGGCAACAGATCGAAGATCCTGTATGGTAGGGTATATCGCCTCCTGCAGGAGTAGGACACTAGGCACATAACAAAAGACAAAGACAGCCTGGGGGCAGTCCCCTGCTGGTGGCCAAACCCCTCACCTGCTGACAAGTCTCCAGTAAGTAACAAGCAGTTAGGAGTGCACACCCAATGAGAGGGCGGGGCCTGCGTCCTTCAATGAACGGAGAGAAAAGGATTTTACGGCGAGTACAAAAATCCTATTTTCTCTCCCGTTCATTGAAGGACACAGGGCAACATATCGTAGATCCTGTATGGCAGGGACGTCACCATGCAGTAACACACTGAGGGATGGGCAAAACAACCAAACTACCCAAAAGACCCCTCAAAGAGCCGCCCGCAACACTTTGGCCCCAAAGCAGCATCCGCCGATGCCAAAACATCCACCTTGTAAAACTTGACAAAGGTGTGAACTGAAGACCAAGTAGCGGCCTTACAAACCTGAGAAACAGAGGCACCATGGCGGAAGGCCCAACAGCCCACAGTAGAATGGGCAGTGACAGGTAAGGGAGGCGTACGCCTGAACAACAACATTACAAATCCACCGAGAGATGGTAGCCGCCGACGCGGCCGGCACTTACGAGGGCCCTCCGTGAGCACGAACAAGGAATCGGACTCGCGGAAAGAAGTCGTAGCTTCTAAATAAACACGGAGAGCGCGAACCACATCCAAACAGTGTAGCGCTCTTTCCTTCCTATGAACCGGCTTTGGGCACAAGGGAGGCAAGACAATGTCCTCATTCAGATGGAATGCCGACACAACCTTAGGCAGGAAAGCCGGCCGAGAACGGAGAACCTTAGGCAGCCAACTCTGACACCCGTTGAACGGAAGTGATGGCAACCAAAAAGTCCACTTTATGTGATGAGGATAGAAGCGGGATCTCCCAAATAGGCTCAAAAGGATATTCCTGCAACACTGAAAGCACCAGATTCAAATCCCACGGTGCCAAAGGCGAGCGGACAGGGGGAGCAATACTCCCTGAACAAAGGTGTGAACCAGAGCATTAGACGCCAAGGGCCATTGAAAAAAAAATTAAAATGTAGATATTTGGGGCCAACCCTTGAGCCACCCCACGTTGCAAGAAGGCAAGAATTCTGCTGATGGAAAACAAACGCGGGGACAGGGCCCCAGCCTCACACCAGGCAAAATAGGCCCTCCACGTGCGATGTTAAATCGTTCTAGAAACTGCTTTGCACGCCCTGAGCATCGTGGAAATGACCACATTGGACAACCCCGGTCCTTCAGGACCAGGCTCTCATCAGCCACGTCCGTCAAAGGCAGCGACTGTAAAGAAGGATGTAACACAGGTCCCTGGGACAGGAGGTCCGGACGCAGAGGCAGCTGCCACGGGGAGTCCACCACAAGCGGAACCACGTCCGCGTACAACGCTCTCCGAGACCAAGAGGATCCGTGATCCGTCGCAGAAGCCGAGGTAACAGATACAGTGGAGGGAAGGCATAAATCAGACCGTAAGGTCCCCAAAGAGCCACCAGGTCATCCACCGCCTCCGCCCAGGGATCCAGAGCCTGGGCCACGAACCTCTCCACCTTTCCGGTTGAACCGAGACACCAGAAGGTCCACACCCGGCGTCCCCAGTGAAGACAAAGCTGATGAAAAACCTCCGGGTGCAGGGAACCTCCCGGGTCCACTGACTGGCGACTGAGGTAGTTGGCCTGCCAATTGTCAACCGCCGAGAGGGCCAGAACCTGACTCTCTGCCCAGGAGACGATCCTGGACACCACTCGACTTGCGGCCACGCTTTTTGGATCCTGAAGACGGGTCGACCAATTAAGGAGAGAAAGGCGAATCGCCCGAAGTTCCAACACATTTCAATCGACAGACAGGACTCCTCCAGCGACCAACGACCCGGCACGGTCAAGGAGCCCAGGACTCCACCCCAGCCCCAAAGGCTGGCGTCCGTGGTGACTACCGTCCAATGCACAGGAAGGAAATACTTCCCCTGCACCAAGGCCAGAGATTGAAGCCACCAACGCAGGTCGCCTCCCGAGACACCCGAATCTCCCTGTCTAAGGATAAGGGGGACTTGTCCCACTGTACCAGGATGTTCCTCTGCAGAGTCCTGGACACCGCCTCGAAGGAGGCCACCATGAGACCCAGGACCTGCATGTGAAACGAATGGGCGACCACCGGCGAGTCCGCAACAGACGGACCTTGGAACTGAGTTTCAGGAGTTTGTCCTGAGCGAGAAAAACTCGGGCCGCAACAGTGTCCAGGACCAGGCCCAGATATTCCAGGCACGGGGAAGGCATCAGACAAGACTTCTGGAGGTTCAGGATCCATCTGAACTCCTCCAAGGACCGCCCGTGACCTCTAGAGCCACCACCAGAGACGAGTGCGACTCCGCCCGCAGAAGTTCGTCCAGATAGCCCACTATCGAGATCCCCCGGCAACGGAACAGCACCAGAATCGGGGCAAGCACCTTGGTGAACACTCGCAGGGCGGACGCCAAGCCGAAAGGCAGCGCCACAAGCTGAAAATGCTCCTCCCCCACCGCGAAACGAAGATATCGCTGATGAGACACGCAAAAGGGCACATGAAAGTAGGCATCCTTGATGTCGATGGAGGCCAGCAGATCCCCCTGATGAAGCCAAGACACCACGGACCTGATCGACTCCATCCGAAACCGACGGACCCGTACAAAGGTGTTCAGACGTTTGAGGTCCAGGATGGGCCGAACCCCCTTTTTCTTGGGCACGGTGAACAGGTTGGAATAAAACCCCTTGAACCTTTCAGAGGACGGAACCGGCACGATCACCCCCTGGGATAAAAGGTCCACCACAGCACGCCGGAGATCCGCCAATCGCGGAGGGGAAAGTCGTGTGTTGGACGGGAAAAAACTGTTCCCTGGGCGGGACAGAAATTCGATCTTGTAGCCTGAAGAAATCAGCTCCCGGACCCAAGTGTCGGAGACGTGAGCCAACCAAAAGTTTGCAAAGAGCCGAAGGCGCCCCCCCCCACCCTGGAGTCCAGAGCTGGGGCGCGACCTTCATGCGGACGGGGGCTTGCCGGCGTGCTTGGCAGACTTGGGCTGCCAGAGACGCTCGGGAGACTGCGAAGAGGAGGATTTGGTGAACTTCCCGCCCTTGTCGGAGTGGGCTGAAAAAGCAGCTTGTGAGCGGAGAAGGTGGGCCCAGGCTTTTGATGTTGTTCCTTCTTGCGCATCTGAGGCAGGAAGGTACTTTTACCCCCGTCAAATCCTTAATGATCTCATCCAAGTTGAAGCCAAATAGACGGTCCCCAGTAAACAGAAGCTCCGTTCGGGCTCAGCAGACTTAGGCTGCCAGGGGCGCTTTGCAGACTGTGAAGGAGGATTTGGTGAACTTCCCGCCCTTGTCGGAGGGGGCCGAAAAAGCCGCTTGTGAGCGGAGAAAGTGGGCCAGGCTTCCGACGCTGTTCCTTCTTGCTCACCTGGAGAAGGAAAGTACTCTTACTCCCCGTCAAATCCTTAATGCTTTCATCTAAGGTGGAGCCCAAGAGCCGGTCCGCAGTAAAAGGCAACTCTGTCAGAGCTTTTTTGGAAGCCTGATCAGCCAACCAGCACTTAAGCCAAAGCAAACGGCGAATCGTTACTGACGACACAGACAACTTTTACACCAAGGGCGCTGCATCCAAGTTGCAGACATAATTAAGGCCTTGCACCAACTGTTCCGTCAACTCCACATAAGCGGGAGAGACATTTTCCTCCGCAAGACCCAGGTATGCGCACCTGACGCATGTTTACATGCGTGTATGTAGGGGTGGGGACTTTAAAAAAAAAAAATATTCTTTTTTATGTGTAACTTTTAAAAAAATTGGGGGGAAACTTAAAATTTTTTTCCTATTTTTTTTTTCCACTTAAAAAAAAAAAATGTTTAAGTTTAACATGGACTTTCAGGCACTTGCATGCGTTTTTTGTGTTTTGCATGCGTTTTTGATGCGTTCCAGAGCAGGTAAAATAGGGCTTTCCGCAGTTTTTTCACCTGCTCTGGATCTGCACGCTGCGATGTGAACTGGAGCTCAAAATACCATAGGAATACATTGGACGCAGTTTTGATCTGGTCTGCGCTTGGTGTGACAAGCCCTTAGGGACAGCAAAGGACTTTGTAGGCCGCTTCCATTCCTTATAAATTAAGTCATCAAAAAAGGATATGTAAGGAAACACTTTGGCCGAACGCATCCTCAATTTTAAAGGGTCTCCCGGACCGCGCGTACTAGAGCAGAAACCGTTACCCGCTCCTGAACCAGGAGCGCAGATGCCGACTCATCCTCACTGGCCAATACCGGGTGCGAGGAATCACCAGGATCAGGATGAGGCGACGCCGTAGACAGTTCCCCCTCCTCCTCGGACTCCCCAGAAAGGATAGAAGACGGCAATGGCAAAGCCCGCTTTCTAGGGGGCTTCTGTGTCAAGGCGTGTTCAATGCGCGTCACAAAACCATCCATGGCAGAGAAAAAGACCTCCAGGGACAGCGCTGTACCGACCACCACCCGAGGATCCTGAGGGACGCACGGGCTAATGGCAAGGGAGCGCAGGCGCACAAAGAGGGGACCTAGAGGGCAGCCCCTCACAAGGCAATGTAGATAGCTCATCCCTGCGTTCCATGTCTTGCCCCTTAGCCACCACTCACTAACCGCCCCACAGCCAGGAGACCGCCACAGGCAGAGAGAAAGACCCCAGTACTCATGACGACCCCCTTAGTCAGTCAGTGTCTCAGCAATAACACCAGCAGCGTCCAACCCCACATCTGAGGAGAGCACCACGCAGCATCTGCAGCCAGCGGTGTCCCACAGCGGAAAGGAAGAACGCCCCTTCCGTCCTCGGCTGAGAGGAAGCCTGGGCGGAAGTGACCCCAGAGAAAGGGCGCTTTGCCCACATCCAAAATGGCGGCCGCAGGGCTAGCTGGAGGCCACAATCCAGACTGGGGTCCGGCCACCGACGAACGGCCATAGCCGCGGTGGCGCCCATACATGCTGCAGCAGCAGCAGAATGCCACCACAGCAGCATGCCCCCACAGGAGTCCCAGCCACCTACAGGCCCAGCCAGCCGAACATCACGAGATAGGAGGGAACAGGCAGCCAGGAGATGCAGCTGTGACAGAAACAGCGCTGCCCCTGCACAGCATCTTACCACCTGAAGAACTCACGATCCCCTCGAGAATCACCGCCACCACATACATACTCCAGGCACCTTCGAGGATCCACAGCCAGGACGTGCAGGGGAGCGGTGGACTAGGCACCCCCGACCATAGTCGCGGCGCCGCCAGCCTGTGCGGAGTGCTGTGACAGGTAGGCCAGGACCCCGTCATATGCACCCCACGGGGACGAACCCACAGGCGTCGAGAGGAACCAAGTGTCGCAGCCGACCCACCGTGGCGTTACATTTATACAGCAATGCAGAACAGTATATTAATTGAACTCTGGGCTTAGTTGCGCGCCGGACTCTGGGCTTAGTTGCGCGCCGAACACAGGACCCACCTGAGACCCCACACAGCCCACCTGAAAGTGACCCTGCAGAGCATACAATACATGCTGCACAGCCCATCTGAGACTCTCTATGGTGGGCTCCGCAGGGGTCTCAGGTGGGCTAGTTGGGGCTGCATCTCCCTCCCAGCTCCTCTTACCTGATCCTGCTGCTGGTGCCTGGCCTCCTCTGCCGCTGGAAGTGACGTGATCCCCCGCTACCTCCGGGCACTCGTCTGCGTCGCTGTCAGACTAGTATAGTGATGGCGAATGTTTTTGAACCCGAGTGCCCAAACTGCGACACAAAATCAATATATTTATCTCAAAGTGCCAACTTTAGTATTGCGTTGCATTTTGGGCGCTCGGGTTTAAAAAATGTTTAGCATCATCACCGCCTTAGACAAAATAGGGAAACACACACATTCAAATATTTATACACTCATTAACCACTTGCTGCCCGGAGCAATTTCTTACATTTGCACACACATGATAAAATCTGAATTTTTGGGTAGAAAACAGCTTCGGACCCCCAAACAATGTTCTGAAAGCAGAGGTCCTGTAGAATAAAAAAGATACAGTAGTTGCAATTTTTTATGTCGCACGGTATTTGCGCAAATGTTTATCAAACCAGTATTTTTAGGATAAAATACACTAAAATTAAATATATGCCGGCCATATAAATATATAATGGCTAATTTTTTGGTACAATATAAAAGACGGAGCCACGCCGGGCAAATAGATACTAAACATGTCAAGCATCCATGAAACCGCCAAAAACTACAATAACCAAAATTTTCCATAAGCGACGCTTTAAATGCTTTTACGGCTCATCAGTTTAGTGCTATCAGTGATTGATGGGCCTAGAATTATTGCTCTCACTCCGACGCTCGCGACGATACATAACATGTGTGGCGTAATTTTTGTTTTTGCATGTAGGCGCATCCGATGCGGGTTTGTGTTGTATGTGCCTGCACATGGGGAAAGGGGAAACTTAAAAAAATATTTTTTTGCATTTTAAATTTTTTTTATGTTACTTTAATTTTTACCTTTTTTTTTTTACACTCAGCCTTATTGCCATCACATAGCGGGCTAAAAAGCCCCGTATGTAATAGCACATAATGTGACAGGTCCTCTTCATGGAGACATCAGGGGTTTTTCATACCCCTAATGTCATACCCCTAATGAGATCTGCTTCACCAGCTTCTTCTTCTGTCTCTAAGGGGTTGTCCACACCACTTGCAGTGTGTCCGGGCCCGATTCTGGCCGGAACGCACTGCATCACATTGCGGCCGGCTCAATTTTTGCCGAGGGGGAGTGGCGAGCCATTGAAGTGAATGGTGCCATAGCCACGCCCTCCGGCCACAATGCGATCGCCCACACGGGATTGCAGGGCACATTGTGCCTGCGTCCCGATGCGGTCAAAATAGTGCTTGCAGCATTTTGACCGCACCACACCGGAACGCACTGCAGGCAGAATGTGCCCTGCGATCCTGTGCAGGCGATCAAATCCCCCTCCTGCCCGGCACAAAAGTGAGCCGGCTGCAATGCGATGCAGTGCGTTCCGTCCGGAACGCACTGTAAGTGGTCTGAACAGGCCCGAAGAGCCAGAGACTGTGTACAGTGACACCGGAAGTGATGCAATGCACATCACTTCCGGTCCAGTGATCGGAGGAGAGATCCGCAACTAGAAGCCACTGATCTCTCCTCCGATCTGTCGGGTAAGAACCTCCATGCGCGCCCTGGGCTCACACGAGGGACAGATGAGCCCAGGAAGCTGACGGTGGCACCGGCGGCCGTGGAAGAGGGGGGCACAGCTCCGCACAAGCGATTCAGCGCCTGTACAGACGCCGGATCGCTTGTATTTAAAGAGCAATCGTCAGCTGTTTAACACGGTACAAGAACATGGCTTCAGGAGCAGCCGTGTTCTTGGTATAACCACTTCCTGCGGATGACTCACAATTACGTGAACCCGTGGGAAGTGGCAAAAAAAACAAACAAAAAAACACGTGTAATGAAACACACATATCACACACACATAGCTTCATTAAAAAAAAA
>NW_017307170.1:8818-12546 GCF_000935625.1 Nanorana parkeri | reverse complement strand
TATTTAAAAACCGTCCCCCTCTCCGTCTTACCTGTTTTGCAGGAAGGGGGGCTGCATCCCTGGGCTTCAGTGGAGAATCAGTGTCATCTGCACTCTGGCTGATGCAGACATACTAATCGATCCCTGCCTGTTAGCAGACGCACCACAAGGGAGCGAACAGTATGATCTGCATCAGCAAGAGGTGCAGATCATACTGATTCCCCACATGACAACCACCAGGGAATGATTTTCATGCAATATATTGCCAATTCGGCAATATATTAAATATGTGGGCGCTTGCCAGCTTTAAAGATGGCCGCCGCTACTCGCGGGGGCCATCTTTAAAAACGAATGTACAGTGGAGAGACCCCCTGGGGACACCGGAGGAGGCATCCCAGGTGAGGGTCTGGAGCGTGCGGGCCCCGGCCTCCTCCGCTGCTGCGGGGGGCCCGACCACATCCTGGCCTGTCACTTGAACGGCCGATACTCATGTAAGGTGCCCGGGCCCCTAAGGCTGGTCGGGCCCCTTACATCAATATCGGCCGTACCCCCGACGGCAGCCCTGCTCCCGACGCTAGGCATAAAAACTAGAGAATTGTCAGCAGGTGGGGGGTGAATGAGATCCTAATAGGTTGGACTTGATGGACTAATGTCTTTATTCAACCTCAAATACTATGTAACTATGTTTGGCCACCAGCAGGGGCCGCCCCTAGGCTGCATTTGTCTTTTTGTTATGTGCCTAGCATCCTACTCCTGCAGGAGGCGATATACCCTACCATACAGGATCTACGATCTGTTGCCCTGTGTCCTTCAATGAATGGGAGAGAAAGGTGTGCTCTAGGCGTTTCTTGCAGGGGATCTGAACCAACAATTGAGCTAACATATCTGTCGCATGTGAACAGAAAGAAGGCTCATCCTAGATATCTGATGGAAAGTATCCACCATGCCTTCCACACAAAGGAAGAGCCACAGGAAAAAGCTCTAGACGTTTAAGAACTTCAGGATCGGTCAAGAAAGTTCCAGGAGAGGAGAAAGCCCCGGGGGGACCAGAGGAGGACCCTGATATTAGCAGCAAAGGGGATATGGAGCACAGCATGAGACTTATCAGAAAGGGTGTCCTCAGAGGGTGTAGATCCCTCACCATAACCGTGATCATGGTGTGTGGATACTGTGCCCTCCACTTTAGTAACCCATCGTGTGCGTCCCCCACAATAATCACAACCACAGGTGACAGAATGTCCTTTATCCAGACTCTGTAGGCAGGCTTGAGAACAGCAGTGCAGTTGAGTGGTGAAGCTTCTCCCTTGTGTGCTTGTGCAGTCACAGCAGGAAGCATGTGCCTAACCAGTGTGGACACACCAGGACAGAAAACAGCAGGTGCATGCACAGTAAAGTACCTGGGAAGGAGACTGTTCAGAGCGTGGACCACAGTCCCTAGGTGTCATGGGAAACAACCGCTATCAAATTCAGTTTCTTAAAGCTAAACCAATGCTAAAAGTGCAACAAAAAAGTTGCACTGAAGCCAGATTTAACCCTGTTGGGTACTGGGGCTACCGCCTAGCCACCTGTGGGACTGGCTGAGGGGTACTTGAGAGGCCTTTGGTCCTCACTACGAATACAGCAGTGGTCACAGTACACATCCTATGCGATCTTTGCTCTCTGGGTGCACATATTTCCCTAGGACCACAAACCTGGACCAGTAAAGCATCCTGCGGCTAACCAAACACACTGCACAAGTGCCAAGGAGGGCACCGAAAACAGGGTCCAGTGACTGAGAACATTACATGTTTCCATCATAACAGCTACCATAGCAACCCTATAAGACACAGTTAGTCCCCCCCGGACTACCAATGCATATTGAGCATTTAAATTGGGCACTTTTACTCACCGACACCAAAGTAGACATTCCTCCTTCTACAAACATAAGGTGCAGTGTTGTTGAAAGGTTTTTTCCTGTTTGGTGAAAGGGTCCAAAAAAATTTTTGCTATGGGGCCCTGTAATGTCTAGTTATGTCCCTGTTTTGGGGGCTACAAGAGAGAACATTATATGTTAACAGCCACAGAGTGCCCTTACTTAAAGTGTTTACCTTAATCTGTACATGGAAATAACTTACCCGCTAACCAGCGTTTATTCTGATATACCACTCAACTCCATTCCATGTGTCTAATAATGAATTAGAGAATGAAATGCTCTTTCATTGTGTGAAGAACAGGATGAAATATAACAACCAATCCTCCATACCCAAACTGATCTTGAAACTAAATGAAAACTGCTCACATTACTTTTCGCCGTACATTTTTCTATTTCTAAAGAGACTGATGTAGACAGAGAAATATTTCTAGCTCCACTATGTGGCGATTGTGGGAATTATGTTTTCAGTAATAGTATGTTTCATAACTGAACATGGGACTTGCTTTAGAGCAGAACTACAGACACAGTAGTCAGGTGGCACCAGATGCTGCAGTAGGGAACTGTATTGTCACCATTAAGGCTAAAAGCACAAAGGCCAACTGACTCCTCCATTTTTGTTATTGCAATTCAGTCAAGGCTAAATACAGTACTAAAAATTATGTAGTTCTGTTAAAGTGTATGTAAACCCTAATAATTAACTTGTATTTGGTCCCTTTAACTCTAGTAAATATGCCATGGAGTGTTTTGTTATATCTGTTTAATAAGTGCAAAAAATGGCTGTTGATCCTGCCATAAATCATGCAAATTGATGACTTCATACATTCTGTATCAGGTACATTGATCCTAGCTATCTTTGTGGATTATAAAAACCTCCCTCCTTGGTTATGAAGAGGAGGTAGTGTTCTGCAGTCCTATAGTAGCATGACGCTTCTCCGCCATAGATACAGTACAGCAAGAGAACTTTGTCACCCGAGTACAGAGTGTGCGTTTGCATATGCATCTTCATGTGGCTGAGGTCACTGTTTTTTTTTACAAAATTGTTGCTTCCGGTTTCAGTAAGTGGAACTAAAATGTGCTGATCTCCCTCCGATCCATCCTCCAACACCCTCAGTGCTGGTCTCGGACCCGCATGCGGAGCAGCAAAGCATGGGATAGGCAGGAGCAGAGGAGGGCACGCTATTTGGCAGCATAAAAAGTGATTGAGCAGCTGTGTTTAACATAGACTCATATGCTACAGCAGCCATGTTCTTGGTATAACTACTTCAGGTCCATGCCGTTTATTTACTTATTATGGTCCTGAAGTGGTTAAGTTAAAGGGAGAAAAGTTAAACAAAAATATATATTAAATTGTAATATATATGTAATATATATTAGCTTGCAAAAGTTTGGAAATCTATGACTCGCAAGGCTACTATTTAGTTGTGGGGGCTTCTGCAGCTTGGTGATCATTGTAAGCATACTCAGATCTGAATCTACACCAACTGTCTCCATCTGTGCAGATCTATTTGTGTGTCCAGCACTTCAGATATGAAATGGAACATGCTACTAGGTTTATACTTTTCTGCAGCAATATGTAGTTTGTGTGTGTTGCAACCTACTAAAATAAACACCATGCAACAGTAAAGAAAATTACCCCAGTTTATTGATGCATTTCAATTGCTAAACATTTGCCATATGATTTAGAAAATACATAAAAGTACAAGCTACTTTGTAAAACCAAAGACAAACATTGAATCCAATGATAAACTATGTTTTCACAATGGACCCTAATCCCATATAGTTAGTAATAAATTTTAAATATCTATTCTTTGTTTTCTTAAAACTGATTTGACATAAC
>NW_017307170.1:6418-8777 GCF_000935625.1 Nanorana parkeri | reverse complement strand
TGTTAGGTTTCAACACAGCAACTAGCATATTGAATACATTTAATAAATGAAATAACATTGCAATATCAATGATTAAAAGCAAAATCATAACACTAACATTACATATAATGCACTGCTACGTGTAGTGATCAACATTAAGCTAAAAACAGCCCCCCCAAAAAATGTCATGTCACTCATAGTAAGTTATGTATTACAAGAGATTGTTATATTGGGTTTAGGGAAAGATTATATATCTTGCCAGTAATAAGATGAGGACAATTACAAATGTATTCTCCAAAAGTCATCCCTTTTCATAAGTAGTTTCAGTGCCAGCCTTTAAATGTTACAAAAATTCTAGTTATCACACACGTCATTTGAATTTTGGAATATTATCAGTGTCTAGTTTAAAAAAAAAAACAAACAAAACAAAACTATGAAAGTAATGCCATAAGACACACAGGAAAAAAATAATTTTATATGTTAAAGAAAAGTCAAATAAAACATACACATTTCTATTTAAGAAGACACTTTTTAACTCACAAAATATGATTTTTTTGCAAAATTTAAGCATAGGGAAATGTTCAGGTTACAAGCTAAATAAATGGATTTATAGGCCCAAGGGATGGCAAAAAAACAAAATATACATACGTAATATGAACTTGCATAATTCATAACAGAAAAAAAAACCTAGAAACTAATTTATGGTTGTATAAGTTCAAAAAGAACAAAAATCAAACCATTAAAGGATCATTATATACAGCTTTGTTGGCCAGTCTTTAAGGCTAAAACCCCCCAAAATTGATATTCCTGTATTGAGTTTGTAATTGGATGAAGCACCATCCGGCTGCTTATACCAATAACTGCACTTGAGTGCACAGCTTCAAGCCCAACCACTGCCACTGGACAAATATAAGCACCAAACTGGTGTTTTAGCCCAAGTAAGCAAATGAATACTGAACTATCAGTGTTGGGTGAATTTATCCTTTAAAGACAAAGTATACAGTCCTTTCCTGTTTGGCCTCTTCCTTACACATCGCTCTATACATAGAATGAGCCACCTGCGCGCACAGTAATACAACAACAAAAACAGAGCTTTGTTTAGACATGTCCCATGGTAGAGGACCTTTCTGGCAGTGTATTATTTACTTGCTAACACTTGAAAACCTTTTCCCTGAATTTTCTAGGTGCTGCAAACTGCAGGTGCTGGTAAACTACTGGGTGGGAAATAAGAAGAACAAGCAGAATAATTGCTGTACAACAGGGAATCCACAGTGTGAGAAGCAAGATCTGTACACATTTGCCTACAATTTATTTGTGGATAATTTTTTTAACCAAATATTGAAACTATAGAAACAAGTAAAAAGTGAAAGGCTTGGCAAGACTTCTGGATGTGTCTATATTGCACTCCATGGTAACTGCAAATTTATGAATGAAAATGGCACAAACATTTTGACCGCTCGACTGCTGGGGGAATATAAATATTTTAACGGGGTTTCCCACTTGTAAAGTGAGCTTCCATTTGTTATCCCTCTGAAGTAATACACAAGGATCCCAGCACAAGCAAAATAACCCTCATATGCAACAGCAGAACACTATCTATTTAGATGGGGCTGAAGCATTCATTTCACCTTCAAGGTGCTCAGCGTGAAGTTTGAACCTAAGTAGCGCAACGTATGTCACATATGTGACCATGTGAACAACTGGTAACCTAGTATGGCAACATTATACCGGCCATAAAAACACAATTACTACACAAAGCTTTCTTTGGTATAAACATCCTGGAACTAACTTGCATGGATTCTCACAAGGAATGTCATTAATCTCAGGGTCTGGTTCTAGTGGGGGATTTATCGCTCATATGAATGAGATGGAGTACTACTTGAGTGATTTGAAATGCTTATCTACAACACTTAAACAGTTTGTGTGCCTGTGTAAGAAAGGATAGAAGCAGCGACTGGTAAACTTGCACTAAAGCATCATAACTTTTACTACTAGAGGGAAAAGATGGGGAATGACAGCTAGGATCATACAACTTCCTAGCTTCACTTTACTCTTGCTCCAAGGTTTTAAGAATTGCTTCTATTGAAAGGGGCTTGCCAGCCCTATAATAAGGCAAGCTTACTGTAAACTAATCACTAAGTTGGCATTTAAGGCACTACATTAAGTTGACATACATGAAACAAGTATTCACCATACATACCTGTGCAAAACAACTCAGTTATCATTTACTCACCACTACGCGAGTACATTTCAGACAAATTGTATATATATACATATTCATCAGTGCTACAGTGATAAAACTCTAACTGTTCACATACATTCCCACAATTTATTTTGGTTAAAAAAAAAAAAAAAATCAGGAGGAAAATTATATATATAT
>NW_017307170.1:0-6160 GCF_000935625.1 Nanorana parkeri | reverse complement strand
AACTAACAGACACAAAATACACATAGGTTCAAGTATCAGTAGTAACAGTTTGGATTACAAAAGACACAAAATTTAACCAACAGATGCACATGTGGTGTCACACGACCTACCGTGCACCACTTCACCGCTCCAAGGAAAGCATATTTTCTTCTCTGCATCTTTTAACTGGTATGCTGAAGTAAGCAGGAGTGACTTTACAAAGAATGATTTCCGTGACCACAGAACGGAAGAACTCCTATGCATGCAAGTAGTTTCTTAGTCCATCTGGAACGACTTTATCTGAAGTCACAGAGTGCTCCTGTGAATTAACTTAAAGTTTGTATACTTTGCTATATTCACAACTGCTCACTGGATTAATACAAAAGGTCGCAGGACCATTATCCAGAATGCCCACCAGGAATGTTAGTACTGCAAAAAACAGTTAACATGATAAACAAAAAAAAAGCCAAACAAAAAAATTATAAAAGATTACCCCAGACATTTAGCCTCATTCACACGAGAAACATGCGGCCCGTACAGATCCGTGCTGCGTGCATTGCTGCTCCCGGGAAGGACAGGTGCTGCGTGTGATTTTAACGCAGCAACCTGTCCTTCTCTATAGTACGCGGCCGTACGCTCACCCGACCTGCACGTCCGTACGGGTGTCCCTGCTTGGACGCAGACAAGATCCATCCTGTCAGCATACAAGAGTACGGACACCCGCACAGACGTGCAGGTCGGGTGAGCGTAGGGCGGCGTACTCCTATAGAGAAGGACAGGCTGCTGCGATAAAATCACACGCAGCACCTGTCCTTCCCGGGAGTGGCCTGGGAGCGGGACGGATCTGTACGGGCTGCGTTTCTTGTGTGAATGAGGCCTTAAACAAGGTAATAACTGCCAATTAGTATATTTCACATTAATGTTGTACTTGCACAATAAAAAAAAAGGCCGTGAATCTAAAATGCACAGTACCAATGAACATCTTTTTGATATTTAAGAGGCTTAGAAATCTGTAATGGACATATATGTGCACACTTTTTGATACTGCATATACATGAATGTTCTATGTAAATCAGCCATTTTAGGCTGCAAGGCTGCATGCAGTGGCTGTCTGGAATTAAACTGCCAAAGCGTGTCCTCTTCGAGTAAGATATCTTTAGTTTTAAAAAGCCTGCAACATTTTACATCCATATTTGTGAATGTTATTAAAGGTTTGTTAGACACATCAATTCAGAATGGTGTTTCAGGAAGCCTCTTTGGATTATCACCGACACTGTATATCACAAGTTGATGTACTTGTTGGAGTACGTTTAGAAAAGGCTACTGACTACTGTAAGTCAGATTCCCTTTTTCATGTTAGGTTACTTTGAGCATAATTTACTAAGCCAAGAAAAGCAGTTGGTTAACATCTAACAAGACCTAGACATAGTTACACGTCACATTTCTTTTGACACCAGAAAAGTGGATTAAAAGGAGAACTATGGGGTTAAGGCTTTTCCCCATAGTTCTCCTTAGGGTAACGGGAGGACACACACTAGCGTCCTCCCGTCACCCTAGGCTCAGTATACAGCTCGCGGTATACTGAGACGCCGCAGCGGATCCCGACAATTGTGCCGGGACCCGCCCAGCTGCGTGACTGACAGCTGGCTCTGCCTATCTAGAGGCAGAGCCAGCTGTACCCACCCCCTCCCACGTCCGTTCCGCCAGTCAGCGCTGACAGATAGGAGCGGGGAATCCAGCCCCTCCCCTGTCACGGCAGAGAGCCGTGACAGGATCGAGAGGTGAGCGAACGTCGGTATGTGTTCGCTCACCTCCCGATCTACTGAGCCGACCTGTGACAGTCTCATTGTCACAGGTCGGCTAGAACTATGAGGTGAGTGAAAAGCACTCACCTCATAGTTCTCCTTTAGTTTCTTGTTAGGCCCTGTGTCATATGAATTTATACTGATATAGTGATTCTGATCTGGAGCAAGTCTACGAGCAGTTATTACCTTATAATTTGCAGATGCAAAGTTTGTGAAAAGCATAAAATTCAATATTAAAAAAAAAAAACTAATTCTATTAAAATTGCTTTAAAACTTTTAAAATACATCATGTGTCACACATTTCTAAGAATGAGCTTATATCTTGTAAATATTAAATTCACACTAAAAGAAAAAAAAACATTATATAAACCACTAAAAACCCCAAAAACAAAAAAAAGCAGGAACATGGGAAGAATGTTATTGCAGTTCGCAGAAATCCATGGCGGAGGCCCAAGCTGATAGAAATGCAGTCTTTACATGGAAGGAGCTATGCTAACGATGCTACAAAAATGTAATACACAGAACCACAGAATGATTTAACACTGAACAAGCTTATTTGACTACAACAATGCAGTCATTAAGGAAGAGAACCCCTTTTACTTCAAGCGCGCTTCTAGCAAATCCTGCTGTTTAACAGTCAAATTTTAAAACCGGAAGAAAAAAAAAAAAAAACCTTCTGTATTCTTTATTATAGGTATGAGTACTGGTTGATGTTGGTTGGACTTAAAGGATATCCAGTGTAGATTGCAGAACCCCTCGAGGCACCAATATATGACTGTGTGGCAAACTGGTGTGGATACTGTGCAGGAGCCACACTGGCAGAGGTAAGTAGGCTTGGCCCCACGCTGACAGGGACCTGATGCACAAGAGTACTGGGATGTGTAGCGTAAGTTGTATGCCTTGAGGAGCCCTGAGGGGAAAACAGGTGAGCAATGGATGTAGTTGACCCCAGGGTTGCAGCAGACGTGGGAGCATATGTGTACATGTGAGGCTGGCTTGTTAGATGGCTGGTGGCCGACGCAGCTGCCGCAAGGTGGGGATGCACAGTGGAATGCAAAGGGCTGCTGTGCTGGAAAGTGAATGGTGCCTGAGAAATTGGTGGAAGTGGAGCAACATAGGCGTGTTGCCTACGAAGAGGAGGATTCATGCTTCTCTCTTGGGATCCTATTGAGGCTGACTGCTGGTTCTAGAATAAAACATAAATAAAAGGATTGAGCTGCCACAAAGCTATATGGTACTGATTTAAGAGAGAAATTTTTAGATTAACTACTACAAGGAACTATATTTGTTTATTTATTGTTTTATATACTTAACATTTTCCCTGCTAGAGCAAAAAAATTTTTTCATCCAGATATTAGGATTTAGATTTTTGGCTTGAAGACTTAAAAAGGTTAAGTATTTTATGAAAACAAAGGAGCTGTAGAAAATAAAATGATGGTAGTCACAATATTTAATGATTCATGATATTTATGCATAATATTACAATCTATTCTTCAATTTAAAAAATAGTTTTAGTGCACAAAAACAATATAACCTTTACATTTTCTATTTATGATAAAAAAACTAGACTGTGTTAAGCTTATAACTAGCAAATATTTTGTAAATATTATGCATAAATATAATAAAAAATTGTGACTACCATCATTTTAATCTACAGCTCCTCTGCTAAAGAAAATATATATTTATTCTGTTCAAATGCCAGCACTGCACACCCCCAACCAACTACAACCTCTCACATGTTTCACCCGAAGGCTTATTCATATAGGCCTTTGAAACATGTGAGAGGTTGTAGTTGGTTGGGGGTGTGCAGTGCTGGCATTTGTTGCTTTATACAATTTTTCCCTGATATACTGGATTTGCTGTGAATTTTAATAAAGTCTGCAGTATTGGAATTCTCTGGATAGTGCGGTCTCATAGAGGCCTCTATGAATAAGCCTTCGGTTAAAACATGCGAGAGGTTGTAGTTGGTTGGGGGTGTGCAGTGCTGGCATTTGTTGCTTTATACAATTTTTCCCTGATATACTGGATTTGCTGTGAATTTTAATAAAGTCTGCAGTATTGGAATTCTCTGGATAGTGCGGTCTGTTCGTATACTGCTAGGTTATAAAGGTAACTTCCAGTTTTCCAACATTACCGTACGAAAACATTGAGGTTTTTTTTAACGCATAGCTCAGAGATACATATCTCTGAGCTATGCGTTAAAAAAACCTCAATGTTACTACTGCTACTTTCCAACCTCGGAGCATGAAAAGGAGAAAATATTACAGACACTGCTGATTTGCTAAATGGGTAAAATATGTATTTGTGACAAACAAGACACATGTATATGATTTCTTACTTGACTGAGGTTGAGAGGCTGCACTCCATTTACCACGCGATGGGAGCGATAGCCCGTTTGAGAAATGCAACTGCCAGATGATTGTCCATTTGAAGACGTGGAAGATTTTGCCTTGCCGATATTGCCAAGACTACCTGCTACACAATTAAAGGAAAAATAATCACTGTGATTTGCAAAGAAAGTTTACTATACCCTTGCATGCTTTTTAAAGTGAAAATCTTAACCTTTAAAGTGTCTTACCTAAGAGCAGTCATAAAAAAAAAAAAAGGTGTCTCTTACTTTTGCTAGCTTAAAACACCCCACTATTTTGTGATTTAATTTTATTTATTAATTATAAGGGGCTTGACTTCTCATTTCAGAGCAAAGCCACAAATAACTGCCTGCTCTATGCCCAACTAAAGCCAGAAATCAGGGAACTAAAACCTCTCGTACAAGAGTTAAAACTTAAAGGATGTTCAGACACAGTTTTTTTGGGTAATAAATCTTGTAGCACCTGCAGTCAGGCAGGAATTTTAGATTTAAATGTTTAAAATGGTTGACAGAATCGCATTAAAGATGACCTAAAAACTTAAATAAAACAGGAGGAGAATAAGGAAGGTAAATAGATCAAGTAAATACTGATCTGCAAGGCCCCAACCTCCTGATCTGCTAGACTGGCAATTGCCAGTTTTTGTGTCACTCAAGACAATGTCAATATATTAACACACCTAATTCCAGGGAAATAAACTGGTCACAAAATTGAAAGTGGCCTGTCCTTGGATTTTCAGCTAGTAAACAGAGAATAAGACATATGATAACCATTACACAAAGTTTATTCTTCTTCCCCCAATTCTACAATTTGCCATAAAAATAAAATCTTTTTGGAAGGGCAAACACATGCATGTTTACAGACAGACATTGGCCCATTTCACAACCCCTACTGGATTCTATCATGAACATATTCTATCATATAAACAGGGCGCACATACAGTATATGATGCAGCACAATTATGTGATGCAGCAGTTTAACATCACTGGAATAAGCTACGGAGCACATCCATGGTGTGCATATCAGTCTTAATTCAGCACAGACGTTAAATACACACAGGCTGGCATGCATATGCCAACCATACTAAGCACCAATGACTGCGCATCTAAAATTGTATGTAGTGCTGACAGTGCTTACATAGTGCATTACAGAAAACATGGAAACAATCAGTTCCATTGCTTCCTGTTCCAATTGTTTGTCTTACTGACAGGTGGACTTTTAGAATTGACACAATTGTACATTTAATTTGGGAAACATACCTGACAGGTGATTATTAAAATTACACTCATGAATTTGGGTCTTTAGTGGAGGCACAATAATTGTGCGGGAGCTGGAATTCTGTGGATGTGCATGAGTGCCTCTGCTTCCAGGAACATCAAAAACACCATTGATGCCATTAAGGTTTGAAAGGTGGTCAGCCACATAAGGACTGTTGACAGAGGAGTCTGAATCTGGAGAGTCATTCACCATAACGTAGCTTATAACATTAGATCTCATCTTCATCCCAGAGCTAAAAACAAAAGCAAAAATTGAATGGTTACAAAACATTAGCAACCTAAAAGTACAATATTCCACATTTAAACCTACAGCACTTCTTATAGTTGATAGTGGTTTATGGACATGGTGGCTAAGCCTTAGCAATCACATTCTCTCTACATTACAAACATGCCAAATAGACTAACGACAATCTCCAATTATAACCTCTCATGCCTTACATAACACTATACAAACAGCCAGGATGCACAGTAAGACAGAGCAACCAATCCAAAATCAGTTTTAGTGTGATTTAATGCAACTTTTAGTACCCATAAATCTGCTGTAAGCAGTTAAGTGTGAACTGTAAAAGCAGTAGCGATGGCCATACACTGTGCGAATTTCGGACAGTTCTTGAGGAACGAGCAGAAATTTGCAGCGAGTACTGCTGCCGCCAACCTTTCAGCCGCCATCCCTTGATCAGCTGATTGAAGGAGTCGGAAATTCAGAGTTAGGACTTACCGGTAACTCTATTTC
>NW_017307169.1:695450-717916 GCF_000935625.1 Nanorana parkeri | reverse complement strand
TTTTTATACCACTTATTTAATAAGTCATTGTTGGATTCTCAGTGTGAATGGGGCCTAACAGAGTACTAGTTTGTCTACCATAGTACTAGCTATTTATTGCCAGCTCGGGGAAGCCAGGGTATGATTATATGCTGAGTCGTTGTGAGATTTCAGCGGCCATCTTAGGATGCAGATGTGTTATAAATAGCATGATACATGTCATAGTGGGGTCCTGAAGCGAATTGAAGTGAAATTAGGGACAGATCCCTGTTGGGTCAGGGAGTGTTAGGCACTTCAAATGTTCCTGTGCCCAGGTCTGGGAACATGCAAAGGATTGGGAATCTGAGAGGCCTTGGCTAAAGTTGCAGGAAACTGGGACTGTTCGTTATGGGACATTGAGAGGAACAGAGACTAGGAGCTTAAGGAAATTGTTCTTTGCTGGTATGCAATGGTGAAGCAGTAAAATACTTGTGTCCAAATCCTGTTTGTATGTTTGAATCGCACTTCTTTGCTGGACACTTTATTGAGCTCCTTAATCGAGACAATCACAGCCTTAAGAGCATAACTAAACTTTTATTTATTGTTTTCTCAATTTCTTCTCACTGATAAAAGTCTTGTTAAAACCCATTGTGTGGCGTAGCCTTAATCTTCTGGTATCATTCCCCTGAGCATCTACCTCACTGCAATCTCACACATCAAAATTAGAAATTAGATCTTGAATGTTGAATAACAGCAATATGTCACTAGTAGGTTGTTAATTTAGTAAGGCTTGTGTTATGTAAATTCTGGAAAATTAGGTAAAAATAAAGGACGAAAAAAGAAAACTAGGGCAGCCATCACATTGAAGGATTGGTAAACTGAAATATATAACATTTTTGTTTTTAGGTTTAGATATGCTTTAACATATTTTTTTTTTAAATAGTACTTTAAATATTACCCAGGTGAGTGAGTTTTTTTTAATCAAACTCCAATTTGTCAGAGGATCCTTGATTAGCATCTTTAATCACTGGCTGTAATCTGATGCAATTGGTCCACATGCTCCTTCAATTTAGTAAATATAGACGATGGTTTTCGATCTGGGTCCGAATAGTAGGTGCCACACCCCTAGAATTTAAATTCGACAAGGACAGAAAGTGGGGTTTTGAGAGCACCAAAGGAACTTACTCCACAAAGAAATTCATATAAAAGAGTTAATTTTAATTACATTCATTAAAAACAAAGGCTAGATATACAATCCAAATTAAAATCAGCTAATTAGATAGCTCCCTGTGTGCTCTCTCCATATGTACCCTTCCTACAGCATGATTAAATCATAACAATAGGAGGGGTACTATGTTGGTCAATTCCCAATATTGAGTTTTAGGGGTAAGAGAAAGGACCGAGCTACGCAGGGGCGTAGCTCGACCAGACCCGCCCAGACACATATACACACCAGAGCACATAAATTGATACCTCCTGTACCTGAAGAAGCGCCTGGGTGCGCGAAACGTCGTATCAGCTCCTCCATTTATGAACCTCCACCAACTCCATACAGCATTTAAGCTTTTAAGGAATTGTTATCCCTTATCCTTGATCGTCTGTATTATCAGATTGTTTCCTAAACTATGCACTTATCTTGTTATGATTTAATCATGCTGTAGGAAGGGTACATATGGAGAGAGCACACAGGGAGCTATCTAATTAGCTGATTTTAATTTGGATTGTATATCTAGCCTTTGTTTTTAATGAATGTAATTAAAATTAACTCTTTTATATGAATTTCTTTGTGGAGTAAGTTCCTTTGGTGCTCTGAAAACCCCACTTTCTGTCCTTGTCGAATCCTTCAATTTAGTGTAGCTCCCACAATTAAACACATCTTCAATGGTATCACATACAGACCTCACTCTTTCATGGTCATCTTTGTATGGAAGCCTGCATGAGATTACACAGTGCCAGGCAACAAATGCTTTGCATTTTCTCTGAAATGTAGATGTGCTGATGTCACAAGAACAAGATCATCATTATCGGATCCACTATGAATGAACAGGAAGTATGTAAAATACCTATAATTATTAATTATCAAACGGACATTTTTTATGCTCCCCTGAAAGATAGGGACTGTAGGTTTGTTCTTAAGTTGAATTTGTATGTAAGTTGGAGCGGGTACACTTTTTTAGTGTAACTCCAGCCCCAATTTTTTTTTAGTTTTGGATAGCATAGGGAGGGGTTTACCCCCTGTAAAGTTTGTTTTGCTGTGTGTGGCCCTGCTCAGAAGATTTCACCTCACTTTCTGTCCCTGTGGCGATTGGATTTTGAAAATGTTGGGTTGTCATAGAAACAAGGATTGTTGATAAAGCTTCAGTGGAGACACCTTTTTCCCATGATCACTCTTACAGGATTGAATTTCCCTTCCTAGTTGTAGATTTCCTTTCACTTCCTGTTGTCTCAAGGACAGGAAGTGAGATTAAATATTTCTAATGAGGATAAAGACAGCAGTAAAAACCTCACAGTGACCCAGAAGAAGAGGTGGGCACCCCTCGTCTGCATGTCTAACAAGAGCCAACTTCCTGTAATGTACGTACAGTACTACGAACCAGACCCCAAAATGCGGGCACTCCTCATCAGCACGAGCGCGGTAGCATTACATCTACCCCTGCTGTACAATAATAGCCTCTGTTTGTAAGTAGGAGTCGTATGTAAGTCGGATGTATGTAACTCGGGGACTGCCTGTATATGGCACAAAACAAGAATCTTTAGTAAAAGCCAGTATAATGTCCAAATACAGAATAACTTAATGAAGATGGTATAGGTACTGTCAGTGTCAGACCTGTTTGACAATTTAAATGCAATACAATTCACGTTCTGCCACCGCCTTACACCTAAGAATGGCACATTATTACACATGTTATTTTTTAATTATTTGAGCCAGCAGAAAACTTAACATAAAGTTGTTAAACACCATTTTTCAGGCGCATATAGTGGAAAAGTTCAGCATGTTGTGGGCATAAGAGCGTATGATACTCAGAATACCTGCACAGACCTATCCCTAGATAACCTTCACAATGAACTGATAACAATCACAGGCTGTCTTCCCAGCTCTGAACACTTTATCAGAGTCACCATATTTTAGCACAACACCTTGCACAGCACGAATCTGATTATACGCACAAGAACCTGATTATATGCACAACTGGCACTTCTGCCCAGAGGATTCGGCAGAAGATATCAGGAAAACTATTCTGTGAAGGTGAAAAGGACATAAACTGATCTTATTCCTTGAGCCCATGTCTTCTGAGTAATCTTCTGCATAGTCATCAGTGGAGAACACAGGGAAGAGGTGGTGGAGGATGGCATGGGGTGCATTTGGCTGTCTAAAAGTTATAGAAATATGCAGGGCAGTATATAGTACATGCGACCAAATTGTAATAAAATAAACATAGTAAGAGAGAAAGTAGTAAATGTTGCCCTGAAAGAGGGAATCAAATATAGCAAGTAAATAAATATTAAAATAGACCTATCTTAAATGAAATATGGGGGTTGAACTTCTTCTAAAATGCTAGTTTCCTGGCTCTTAAGCAGACCCACTGGCTTGAATATTTTTAGTGGGATTTACTCAGAACAAGAATGCAGATCAAGAAATAGTGTAGATGTCATATGTCCCTATCTGAATACTTGTTCTGGATTTGTTAGGCAGAGTTGGTAAATCTATGTTTCCTCGGGGAAGAAGGAAGAGCCTTGGGGGCGGGGGGCAAAGGGCTGAGCCCAGAGTTAGTCCTTAAACTAAGTTATA
This sequence comes from Nanorana parkeri, assembly GCF_000935625.1. Classification (NCBI taxonomy): domain Eukaryota; kingdom Metazoa; phylum Chordata; class Amphibia; order Anura; family Dicroglossidae; genus Nanorana; species Nanorana parkeri. The sequence continues at coordinate 714,168 of NW_017307169.1, read as the reverse complement.
TTTTCTCCGGGTGGAAGGCAAAGCATTGGTGGACAAAGAACTGAGCCCAGAGTTGGTCCTCAATTAAAATTAGGGATGTACTGATATGGGTCCCGATTTATTTATATAAATAAATATTACCGATATTTATATTTTGGCACTCACTGATACCGAGTACACATACTGGTACTTCCATTAGCATGGAGCTGGCTTCCCAGGCAATCAGGAAGCCGGGCGGCGAGTCATACCCACCGCCCAGCTTCTTGATTGCCCTTCTTAATTGGAGTCGGGAAGCATCGAGGCGGCTTCCTCGCCAAACAGGAAGACGGGAGGCAGGTGATTACCAGCCAACCGGCTTCCGGATTGGCTGGCAAGCCAGCTCCATGCTGTTTGGCTGGCTCGATGCTGATTGGCTGGGAAACCGGCTTCCCAGCCAATTAGCATGGAGCCGGCCAAACATCATGGAGCCGGCTTCCAGGCCAATCAGGAAGCTGGGCAGGAGGTAATGACCTGCCTCCTGGTTTCCTGATTGGCTGGGAAGCCGGCATCCTGGCCAATCAGTATCGATCCGGCCAAACAGTATGGAGCTGGCTTCATTACACGCCGCCCGGCTTCCTGATTCGCCAGAAAGCCGGCTTCATGTTTCCTCGTGACACTGCCGATCAGAGGAAATTTCCTTCTGGCCGGAAGTTCCGGTATCGGGGAAGAAAGATATTAGTATCGGTGCATCCCTAATTAAAATAATATGTTTCTCCCAGGGGGGAAGGAAAAGCAATTGGGGGCAAAGGGCTGAGCCAGAGTTGGTATTTAATGAAAATAATTTGTTTTACAAATCACATTTCTTTGTATACTTTCTTATTGGGCCTATGCCAACTGTACAACCATTCATTAGAATATATATCCACGTGGCAGCCATATTTGCTCTGTATATATGCTGCTTGTGCTTCCATTTAGCAGTCTGGTCAATCATTGCTCTTTATAGCTGGCAACAACCATAACATGATTGTCACACAAGTCTATGTCTATAGACAGCACCGGACACACCTGTCCAAGAGATCCGTGTAACCTCGCTGCCCATTCCTTTTTTCATCATCGGTTTCTGGCAGATGGCCCACCTCTTGCACACCACTGCTTAAACAACAATATCTCCCAAATGTATTAAAGAATAGAAGGAGAAGCTACATCTAAAACTCAATTCAGTGGAGAAAAAAAGAAGAAAGGGATTAAATGACTCCTTTAAATAAATGTAGTTAATTTCATTTCCCAGAGCCAGCGGGCCTTGGAATGCAACAGTAACCCGATCAGAAGCTTCACACAGTCCTGCCGGTTATCTAATTATCCTGGAGCATAGCAGCTCCTCTGCCAGAAATACAAAGTCATTCTAGGCTGCTGACAAAGGATAAGAGGTCCTGTTTGTTCCAACTATGGGAGCTGGACTCATTAACCTCTTAACTGCTGCACGACCTTTGAAGAACAAGAATATTGCAACCTCAGTTTCAGTCATATCTTCTCTTCTTGCCTTTTCAGTTTTGTACTTTTTTAGTTTTGTTATAACATTTATTGTGTAAAAGTAATGATATTCTTTTTTTTAAAGATTGTAACTGTCTTGTTCAAAGAATGTTTTGAAGTCAGGCTTGAAGGGCAATGCTTTCATCTGTAGGTCAAGCAGTTGTAGCTCTCAAATGATTAGTTTGTGCTAAAAAGTGGTGAAAAAAGTAATACATATCATGAAAAAGAACACAGAAGGCCTGACGTAAAAGTATCAAGTTGGCAGATATAGTACAAATGAATGGATTTGCATCCAAGTGCCATTTTCTATAGATGGTCAGTCCACTCAATATTGAATTTCATTTTTCATTACCACGAGAGTTAAAACAGGTAACGGTATTATATCATTTAGGAACTTCGATGTAGAGATCTTTATGCTTGAATTCTTAGGTCTGCACACCTGACAGAGAAGTTCCAGTGTTTTTCCTGTGATTGAGTTTTATTGTATTTATATTATAGGGAATGCCACAAAAGGAGGGGAACAACCAGAATTACTACTTTAAAGCACCAGCACATGACAATCAATCCACATAAAATTATTTTAAAACCAGTGTTACCAGCACTAGACCAAGTTGCTTACATAGGATTGTGGATAGATACAGCACTACATGGAACAGGGTGCATGCTGGTTGGAGGTGAAAGCAGGGTGATAGAAACAGGAGCTCATTGGTCGGTTGCTCCTCCATGAACTGTCCAGTAGGGTTGAGCTTTGGGTTTGGGTTGAAAATGGGTTTTACCCAAACCTAAATTGTTAGCAGTTAAGCAAATGGGTGAGCTAACTGGCTGTATGTTTTATTTTTGGGGGGTTTTCTTAAAGGGACATTATACATTGATTACAAAAATGACATCCTGCCCCTTTAGGGAAAAAAAACCCCAAGGTGTGAGGTCCCCCCTAAGAGTTCATAAACAACTATTATTCAAACATGCAGCCTGTGTGGCTAGTAAAGAGGGGCAGTGAGCATGAACCCCTCCACTCCTGAACCATGCCAGGCCACACGCCTTCATCATTGAGAGGGTCCCTTGCTTCCCCCTTTCAAAGCACGTTGTCCCAATGTTAACTGATTTGTTCATACTTAGCACTTGCAGCCAAAAGGTGGTGAACTTTGTATGAACTCTTTTCTCTCTATAGGCTCTATTTTAGAGCTTTGGTGCGTATAATAGACAGCTGAATTAGGAGGGACACACACCCCTTCCCCATTAGAGACAGTAATAGACCACCTGTCAAAAAAAAAACACCACCTGGATTAGCAAATAGGTAAGAGGCATCCATTGGGTAATCAGTCTAGGTTCAGCAACATTATGAGCCCACAAAATTAGATCAGCCACCTACCTGAATATACTGAATGACCAGGTTTTTCCATCACTGGATTGTTTCTTCCCTGATGGTACGGGCATATTCCAAGATGACAATGCCAGGATTCATTGGACTCAAATTGTGAAAGAGTGGTTCAGGGAACATGAGACATCATTTTCACACATAAATTGGCCACCACAGAGTCCAGACCTTAACCCAATTGAGAATCTTTGGTATGTGCTGGAGAAGACTTTGCTGAGTGATTCAACTCTCCCATCATCATTACAAGATCTTAGTGAAAACGTAATGCAACTCTGGGCAGAAATAAATGTTGTGACATTGCATAAGCTTATTGAAACAATGCCACGCTGAATGCGTGCCATAATCAAAGCTAAAAGCGGTCCAATTAAATATTAGAGTGTGTGACTTTTTGTTGGACAGGCAGCGTATGTTACTTTGGCAGTCTGTGTGGGTTGCTAAAGAATATGCAGATATTGCTGAGCATTCTCATTGGAAAGTCCAGCCTACTTTGCATTGCCATGGATGCACTGTGTATACAATTATACAAGTAATAAATTATAGAAATATGTGAATTTGATATCAAATATAAATGTTAAAAAATTTAAAATAAAACTGACAGACTCACATACAGTAGTTAAGAGAGGTGGTCTCTGCAGGACCAAAGCAGTACATTAGGAACACTCAGTGGAGAGGTCTGAGATCACCAGCAAAACATAATGAGGGGAATTTATCAAAACTGGAGCAGACAATATCTGGGGCAGCTGTGCATTGCAACCAATCAGCATACACCTTTCATTTTCAATGCTTAACTCAACAAACTGAAGAGAGAAGCTGATTGGTTGCCATGGGCAACTGCTCCAGATTGTGTCTGCTCCAGTTTTGATAAATCCCCCCTCAATGTGTCAAGAGCATTTACCATTTTTAAGTAATGCAGTTCAGAAACATATTTTAAGTGACTCAAGAAGCTAGTTTTCCACCAATCATGGGCTCCCAAGGCTCTTCCCTTACCCCTGTGCTGTTATTCATAACTATACCATTAACTGGTAGAAATGACTAAAGGGTGCAATACTTCCTTTTGCTGCAGTGATCTGTTATCAATGACAGGGCAGAAATCTGACCCTATAAATCTCAATACTATAAATTATTACAATAGTAAATAAATACGTTTTGAAAGTTAATGTCTGACCCCAGAAAAATATGTTGGATTTACAGTATTTGTCCTTTCATTACTACCTAGCTATTATCAGGTGATTTAAGAAATGGCCTAGCCTGCAGCTGGACTGATCTGTGGTACAGCAGGCGGTGGCTGATTCTGTCCCATTAACATTCAAATGGACCTTTTCTCCTTCCCTCTTGCATTGCTGCAAGCCCAGGAATGCAGAGGATGTGTACGCAAACAGTTTGAACACCAGTTTTACACTAATTCGTGCCATTGTGCAATAGTGCCACTTGGATAAACTTTGTCACTGTGAGAAACTCACAAGGCACCTACTGTATATCACTCTTTTTTACCCTCTATGGCTTACAATGACATTTTTGTCATGTAGCAAGTCCTGATGGACTTAACCCCAGCCACAGCAGATGGCTGATAGGCATCCCTATTAAAGCCTAAGTATAAGGCCTGGGATTTGTAAGTAAATAATTCCCTCATTAGTTCTTATTTTACTGATGGGTTTGGTTCATGTGATTGGGCTTATTTAAAACAAGGTAATGATAAATCTCTTGTTGTGTGAAACAAATGTCATCCTTTGTACCCTTATGCTCCCGTGGTGCTCGTGCGGCTGCCGGCTGAATGTGTCAGACACTGCAGATGGAAAAATAGTGCTCGCAGAATTTTTGTGGATCGCACTGGACTGGAACACAGGCACTAATGCAGGCGATAGCACTGTGGCGAAGGGGCCTGCCTGCGGAGCCTGGCTGCGGTGCCATTGACTTCAATGCACCGCCACGCCCCCTCACGCCCCTGAATGCAGGTGTTTTTTCGTTGGTAGATCTCAATGAGCCCCTGCTCTATGACTTACAATCCCATGTGGGGGTTTTCATTGACTGTAAATGGAGGACATCATGAGCCGGGGTGGCATAGGAACAGTTTAAAAAGGCTTCTGATCAGCACCAGCCTACTACCAGTGTAACAGTATCTTTGTATAAGGCCTGGAATCTATAAGTAAATAATTCAGCCATTGCATCTTATTTTACTGATAGATTTGGTTCATGTGATAGGGGTAATTTGAAACGAGGTAATGATAAATCTCTTGTGGGAATTAGCAGGATAAAAGCAGAAAAAACGTCAGATAAAAGGTTATTTAAGGTTGTAGTGCTTGTCATTATTTCTGCCTGGCATTTGTTAACCTATTGGGTTCTCTACTAAGATCCATTTCCTAATAAAGAAAAATGTTTCCCCATTTATCAGTGACTAGCTATATTCACCTTCAACTATTTCCTCCAGCAGAGAACCTATTGATCCAACTGAACTATGGACCTTTTCGTTGATTTGGCACAGTTACAGTAAGGGCCACTTGGCTTCAGAGGAGTTAATTCTGAAATAGATGCTTGCTGCAGGCGTACATCAGCACATTCACACCTTGCTGCTCTACCTGCTGTGAGCTTCTGTAGCGATTTGCTGTGTATTAGATTCTATAACAGAGAGGAGAGGAAGCCGTTGTACTTTCTCTGCCTGTCTGTAAATCTTCCTCACTGGAGATCAGAGAGACTGCCAGTTAAAACTATTCATTCCACTTTGCATTTTCTTTTTTCTTGTAAAGCTCAAAACTTAAATGTAGGTTTCCTGGAATCATTGTTTTTTTTTTATATGTTAAATGCACAGAAAATGTATGCCTGCTATTGAATATATTTGTGGTTGTTCTAAATATAGGTAGTTTGCTGAATTCTCTGAAGTTAGGAAGCAGAATAGAGAAGTTCAGGACTATTTGCAGTATCCTTGGTAATGATTACTTGAATACTTTTTAACACATTATCCCAGCAGTCAAAATTTATATGGAAGAAATGTGGATTTTTACACGCTCGCAGCAGGATTTAAGTTATAAGTAGCTAAGACCACTTTAAATTTGCTGTCATCTTTGATCACAGATCTTTGTGGCTGTACAGATTTATTCATCTTATAATATAAGAATATTCTGAGCCTGACAAAATGTTTCCTGTCTCTTTTCCCCAGAAGACTGCCAAAAAGAAAGAAGGATCAGTTGGTCTCTGCCCCTAAGAGCTTGTCAGACTAGAGATGTAATAAGGTTTTCGGTAATGGACTGAGGCATTAGAGACACTTCACAACTAAATTAATTAACAATAACTGAAGCTTGCTCTTCAACGGAAAGTGTAGGTGCAAGCTCCCGGTAGTTACAGTGGTATATGCGATATACTTTATATTGAAATGGTGCAAGTGGCAACAAGGGTTAAAAAAGCACATTAAATTCCTTAGGTAGTTTTGTAAAATACAGCAGTTGCTCAGCATTCTGAACCTCACACTACACTTGAATCAACTACTTGCTGCAGTTTGCAGATATACCACCTGCAGACTTGATATGGCAATTCATCATCACAGGTTTACCTTCAGGTCACAAAATATTCTTGGGTCTATGCACACATACTCCATTCCACTGCAGCAAAAGTACCTTTGCTCCAACACCTATGTATCTGCGGTACAAAAGCCCATGAACAGGATTTGGGCTATCCCTTTAAAGTCACAACAGCACCACTTGCCAGCACATTTAATGCCACACCATTATGTTGAGCTATTGCTTTGAATCCACTTGCAAATAAGCAGTAAAAACAGCAGAGGAAAACAGGACTGCCAGTGTGCTACACAGGAAAAAAGAAGTAACTATGACACTCCATTGTATCAATATATTTCACACAACCAAAAATTTGGGTCATCTGGTCATTTGGGTAAAAATTCTGGTACAGGAAGTCTTGGTGTTTACTGTTACATTTCCAGATTACTTGCTGTGTCAGGTCCCTTCAGCTATGTACAGCTGTTTCTGCTGCTGCTAACAACCACCTCACCTTGAATGGTGGGGAAGCTGGGATCTTTGGCTTCCTATCAGTTATTAATAGGGCTCTGCAGTATGACACAGCATGACTTTATGGAGAAGCAGTTTTCCAACATGGAATGGGACATTGTTTAAAAAAAAAACCTCTTCCGTGAGTGACCCTCCAGGCAGGCCCTGCCATGTCCCAGTGACCTATACCTTCTCTTACACACTAGCTTGCTTGTACTGCCCTCCCTCTCATCTGTAAACCTCCCCTTTTCCCCTCTTCTGTCCTGCTGTTGTCTGATGTCCTCCCCTCAATCCCCGGAAGCAAACAGGTGGACCCCTTGGTTCACACACCATTGCCTATCGAAATTGTTGCCTATTACACACTAAGACATGCCAGATATGCATTGCAATCACCCCAAACGCCCAGATACTGCATATGATATTATGCTACTCCCGCTTGATCCTTGACTAATTAAGCGACTAGGGCTAGGAGAAATAGACATGCTTCCTACGTTTGTACCTGTACTGCACCTTTAATCGAATGTATATGTGTTATATGTTTACTGTATATTCTCTGCTCAACAATAAAAAATTAAGAATTAAAAAAAACAAAAACCTCTGATGCAACACTCTCTCCAAAGCTTCTAGGATATATGCCCAGGATAATGAGTGCAATTGTGTCTAGGAAATCTCTCAAAATAATTCAAATTTGACAGCTATATGTGGAGCGGAGGAAAATCCAAATCATTGCAGGAGCGTACCTGTCAGGAAGAGCAAGCCATTCTGCAAATCAGAAGTTTATCATGAACACCTGCTTTTCACATGTGCATAGTTCTCCTGATAGAATTGTGCATTGCTGTGCATCTGAGCTCAGGCGCATCTGTGTGTACATTTTGCGGCATGTGCACAGGCATGCATGCGTGCGCATTGCGAATATTGATGCCAAGTGTGCTCTTTAAAGCTGAGAGCTGCAGGACAGAAATCTTCTATACTCTGTGACCCACAACACTGCATGTGATTTTGATTTTCCATTACCGACTTGACTTTTTTCCTGACTCTTCTGTGGGCCTCCTCAGTTTGCTGTTCTGATTCTGTGTTGACTCCGGCTTGTTACCCAATTCCGATTATTGCCTGCCACCTTGGTACCATGCTGCCCACAAGTTGCTGGCACAGCCTGTCCCTGACGCTGTCTCTGCCTACCATACTGGTACCATCATATCCACTGTTGCTAACCCTGTTCCTGGACTCTTTTTGCTGGTGACCTGCATCTCCTATCTCGTCCAGCCATGAGATGACTGTGCTCACAAATTCCAGTGACATAAGTGGCATTATTACCCACGAACACTCGTGTCACTTCTTCATTCCTGCATTCTATGTCCCACCAGCCAGGGGTGCGTGGACTGAAGCAGCTAGTGAGGCCACCATTATCATCTCAGGACAGTACCTGAAGTTGGAGAGGCAGCAGAGGGTACTGATGGTGGGACGTAGCAGGTCACTGGAGGACACAGGGGTCACTACAGTCACTGGAGACACAAGAGCACGCAGGGATAGCTGTAGACATAGGAGCACACTAGGGTCACAGGGGACACTGGAAGCACAATAGTAACTGGAGACACAGGAGTGCAGTGGGGTCACTGAAAACAGGCACTGAGGACATGTTGCTCGAACGCCAAGCAATGCGCTGCCCTTCCCTTTAAGCGTTGATCGAGGAATTTCCTGCTACTTCCTTTGTATTCTGACAGCAACCAACATAATTTTCCAACATGCTCTTTCGATCAGCTGATCGAGGGATGCTGGTTGGAAAAGTGCCACCCAAGACAGTGGCACCAATGCAGAGTAATTTGATGTGTGTACAGCCTACAGCTGCTTTCTCAGTCCAATTATTTCCAGGGGTAACCTGGAACCTCAGAACCTTCATGACCAGACCGAATTTTAAAGTTTTGCTATACAGCAGTTTACGCAACAATAACCTTTTAACTTCTTTACATTCCCAAATGATTTTCACACCTTTTTAGCACATATGAGAAGTCAGGACATAATTTGTTAATGTGATTTAAAAATACTCAATATATTTTTAACAAGCAGAAAAATGGACTGAAATACGTAAAAATGCAGTTTGTTTAATGCGTAAATTTTGTGTAATTAGTACAAATCCAAATATTTTCACTAAAATATTTTTTATCTATGTATGTTATATAAGTACAAATACCCCAGATATGTGCAGGTTTGGATACATTTATTATTTGAACCCTTTGACTGTCCCAACATAGTTACATCTCTGGGTCTTTGCAAAGCACTATGCAGTCCACCCTGGAGTTCAGAATAATCCTTGAAAGGTGGTGATCCACACAAAACAGTACTTTAACTTCCCTCCACCACAGCAAATTGCCATAAGGACATGCATTTACATTGAGGTGAGGTAGAGGGTGGGGAATTAAAGGCTGGGTAGAATAATTCTCCAACTACTACCAAATTGATACTGTGAAATGCCGCTACATGCCACTAGGAGGCAGGACGGAGGAGGCAATAGAGGTAAGTATCACACATCAATACAAATGCAAAGACACATTTAAAGCAAAACTTTATTTCCTTAAAGTAAAACATTAAATAAAGATATAAGCAAATCAAATTGAGCATATAATTGCATGTGCACTTGATCATTCTACCAGCTGAATCTAGATGCAAACCTTGATTTTGATGTAAGACAAGCTTTGTCTTGTCCCATCCCAACTCCTAATCCTCTCTATCAGTCAGTGAGGTACGTCATGTCACTATAGCAAAAAAAAAAAAGGCTCCTGTCTAAATTGGTCCTTGCATGTATGCATGTGAGATAGGGACCTTAGATTGTAAGCTCCTTTGAGGGCAGGGACTGATGTGAATGTGCACTATGTAAAGTGATGCATAAGGTGTCAGTGCTACCGTGTTTCCCCGAAAATAAGACGCTGTCTTATATTTTTTTTGGCTCAAAAAAACACACTAGGTCTTATTTTCGGGGTAGATCCCTTTTTTTTTAATGTAGAACAATCCACACTTATTCATGTACAAAAATATGGTAATCAGGGGTGCCGTACCTTTCCAAGAGCAATTTGCTAACCAATCGCTGGCCAGAATGAGCGAAACACGCTTTCACGATCGATTCCTCACAGGCGGAGTGCATTTGGTATCACTCCGCCTGTGACAGGAGACGGCGCTATAGAGGAGGCATCGGCTTATGCGGCTCTGCTCCCTCCGGTGCCACCTCACTTCCTCTAGCGCTGGCTTCGTTGGCACCGCTGATTCTCTCCCGCTTTTTGGCCAATCAGGGGGGCAGGTAATGAGCAATCAGGAAGCTGGGCGGCGAGTCATTACACGCCACCTGGCTTCCTGATACCAGAAGTTCCGGTATCAGGATAGGCATCGGTATCGGTGCACCGCTGAAACTTAAGGCCCAAGATCTCAACCAAAGAAAAATAAATTGACGGCTCAAACCCTGCTTTCTTATGAGTTATGATCTCAGTCACAATGATATAGAGGAGAGAGTAGGTACAGAAAAGCTTTAAGAAAAGGGAAGTCAGGTACTGCAAAAAAATAGGTAAAATGCCTACATTTAGTATTGCTCAAAATCTTTTAAAATGTTTTAGGAACACCTTCAATTATACACTGACCATAAGATAGTCAACATGCATGCACATGTCCATAGCTACTTTACTTGACTATCGTCAGCCGGGTCTTAAGATAGCCACATAACTGTTGGTTGCATTGTAAGTCATGATAATGAAGAAGCTCTAGCCACATACCATTATGTTCTGTTTCTGTATCTCTTGATATATTACCTGTATTGTTTGGAAAATGTGTAATAAAGAATTTATAAAATGTGTTTTGTTTGTCCTCCACTTTATGACTAGTAGTTGTGGATATTGGTGATCTGTGTCATTGTTGGTAGGAACGAGTTCATGCTAACATGCAACGTCTACCTGAGCTTCATCTTTATCCGTCACAAAACAGGTTAAATTTAGCTTCAGTACAACTCCCAGGCTGTGTTTCTCATGTTTTTTCCCTATTGGAAACAGCTGTTCATTGGACACAGAGCAAGGAAAAGTACCAAATTGTAGAGGAAACATGTAGCCAAGTTTAGAACAAAGGTAGGAAAAGGTAGCTGGAAAGCATAGTTGAAGAAGTAAACAGATGGGCAGGGGCGATGATCGACAGTAAACAGTAACATGGGTCCAATTTGGGACAAATCATGCACCACAGAAGATCAGCATCAGATGCCAGTAGACTCGTCAAGTCATAAAAAGAAAGGCATATTATTAGCAGTTTTACAGGGCTAAGCAGAAGAGCAGATAAGAAGGGGACCCCAGAAGACTAGCACAGTTGTACCTAGAGCAGAGGATCAGAATTTGTGCAGGACAATTTTCTAGTGCTTTGACAAGGAGAAACAGAGACTTTTGATCAGGCAGTATTTCAGTGCTCTGAATCAGGTTTAAATCTAGTGCCAGATGACACCGTGTGTATGCTGCGGCACACAAAGCTATAAATATCTGCCAGGAGGTGGCCTGGGCAAAGGGAAATCTCCTCAATATGAACTAAAATAGCGTTCAAAACCCAACAGAGCTTCTAGCCCTTCCTTACTCTAGCCAAAACTAATAAAAATGTTTGGGCTCAAATGAAATTTTTAAAGTTGCCCTGTCATTATATTAAAGTTACCCAGGCAAGCTATCCTTCTAAAAGAAGTGTGTAAATACTCACCCCTTCCCAACATTTCCGAGAGTGTCAGTCAGTGGGATAGCATACAAATCTGACTGACTGTTCTTCCCGCTGACCACCATAACACTGCAGAAGACAGCGGTGCCATGCAGGTCAGCAGGAAGAACCAGTGAGAGCTGCAGAGGACCAAGGATAATGACATTCCCAGAAGTGCCAGGTTCCCAGTAGACTTTGGGTGATTATTTCTCATAAAGGTAGAAGTGTTTGATGGCACAGGCAGCAGGAGAGTTTCTTTAGACAGGGGTAACTTGTCTGGGTACAGCATCAGGGTCTCTTAAACTTACCTATTTTGCACTGTATATTTTTGCAAAAATTGTCAGGTCATCATTTGTTTATACCAATGTCTGCATACCTCTAGAGGTTAATAAATGTGTTGTCATAAGCTTTATTCTTCTGATTATTTTGATGGCAGCAGATGTTCAATATAAAATTCTGTTTTCAGTGTGCACTTAACTGGTGCTCAGCAGGAAGTTATTTGGTGATCAATAAGAACAACTATGCACTACCATTATGTGAACTGCAGTAATAGGAAGCAACATAAGGAAAAATATAGATCAGAGCAAACAAAGCCAGAAATCCATTTGGAGATAAAAAAAATGGAAGTGATCTGAATAATGTAGAAAAGCAAACAGGAAATCCTGATAACACTAAATGAGTGCAAACCACATGGACATAAATGGGACCAATCCAGAGAAAATGCTTAGAATTTACTTGGAGGGTAGAAATTAATATATAACACATCAAATAAAGATAAGTGCAAAGACTGAGAAGCGAGAAATCTGGAAATAGCACACAATAAAAAGCTATCTAATAGCAAGATAATCCTGATGCTTCACTGCCTTGGTGGACTAAAGTAAATTAATTGTATTATGCTTGACTATAGGAGATTTTATATCAGACTACATCAATAAGAAACACTGCAGGTAAAATCTGGAATGGCTCTTGGCAGCATGTACATTTGAGGCTGTTTGGGAGGTGGGAAACATTTCATGTAATTTTATGGATACTACGAGGTAGTGGATAAGTAATAGGCCAAGGTATATTGGCCGTGTTTGTGGGAGGAGTTGCGGCGGCTCTCCTCCCCTTAAGAAGGGAGACAGGGAGCTTCAGGGCACGTCACAGCGAGGTCGCGAGTGACCCTTCCCCAGTTTCTATCATTTCACTAGAGCGTGCCCACTTATTTGGCACGCTGACCACAAAATCATGGCACACATCAGGTTGGTATCAGTAGGGGTCATGTAGGTTCGGAAGCCTAAGTAACTCTGACCACAAATACCAATAATGCAAAGTTTTAGCGCTGACTCATAAATTATGCCTCATCACATTTTTATGATTCTCCTTAATATTTCCATGTGGATCTCCTTGATCTGTGGAGAATTAAACTATTTATGAATCTAAGCCATGATGATTCAGATATTGTTTGAATTTGTGCAGACTGGACAATTTTGCATTCATATATTCACAAGAATTAACAAATTTACAATTTGCTGATTCATACATTTCCCTGTTTTTTAGCTGCTTTGCTTGTCACTGCTAGGCTAAAAATTTGCTGGCTCCTTCACTATGCTACTGTAGGGGTCTACCCCCTAACACCCCCTGTAATAAAGCAGTGTTAGTCAGGTTTCCAAATGAGTTATTACTTTCCGCCAGTAGGGTGTGCTCTTGAGTTGTCCATGTGCTTCATCCACCATACTGTGCAGGGGTGGCATCATGTGACAGTGGTTCTGTGGTGGCCAATCCTTACAGTAAACATCATAGTAGGAGGGATTGGCTATAGCAAAACCCATGAGCATGCTCAGAACTGGGGTAGTCCTGTTCCTACCACTCCCCTGTTGGGAGGTTGGTGCTCAGATGCTGGGCGGCTGCCCAGGCCTGAGGGCTAGGCCCTCAAGGCCTAACCTCATGGAATTCCATGTGCCATCTGATTTTGCTGGATCCACAGGGACCTAACTCATGTTACCACAGAAACCTCCACTGGTCCAGGCTACAGTTTGTCCTGAAGCAGGGTATACACTGGAACCTCTGTGGGAATGGAAACACTTCTGGTCTATCAAGAGGGAGAAGATGGACCTCCCACTAGGATCTGTACGCCTTTCTAGAAGTGAGTCTACTATATTACCAGCATTTCGGGTATTCCAGCACACCTATCTACTATCATTATTCCATGTTCTTCAATAAACGTTTAAAATGCATCATGGACTCTCGTACTGCTTACTACTGCAAGAGGACACATGTGAGTAAATACACCTGGGGACAAGGTTATCTTATCTGGGGGTCCCACTTATACATCACAAGGCCCAGTTGGGTGGAGGCACTGCCAGTACAATTGATTACAGCCCCTTTACTCCCACTTAGCGGAGGCTCAGGACTTCTGAGTTACCCACAGGTTGGCAGCGGTAGTTGATCGGAGACGGTCATCTCACATGACCCCCAACCCCAGAAACAGGGCTACACTACTATCAAACACAATACCACCATCACTACCATTATTATCTTTAAAGTTCACCTTTCATTAGAGAAACATGGACCTGCCATTTCCTACCTCTCTTTCTGAAACACTCTTTGCTAGATTCTTATGCTGACATTTTTACTGGTCTCCAATTGCATACAGATAGAAGTATGCCATGTGCAGATCTAGCACCCATCTGACCCACATTTAGTACAAATGGGCCCCTAAGTCCCACAGAGCCATCTGCACAAACTGTAAAGCAACATCATGTATTCCTCTAATGTTGGGTGTTGGATGTTCAATAATGCTTATGTTGTTTGCACCATCCCCCTTTTCTTCCCAAGCAACTTAGTCCTTCATTTTCTTATGATAGTATTATATTTACTCATACTGTATATTCAGTCTCTGCCCATACCCCTACAATGTATTAGTAGGTATTGGTGCTCATAGCTTAGTGACAATCTTTTAGCACAAATCTTTGAGGATTTGCCAGGCCCTCTCTCAGCACAGGATGAGATAAGGTGTATGTGTAGTCCAGAGTTTAAGAGGGTTTAAGAAGGCTCAAGAAGGACAGTTTAAAAAAAATAATGATATTTTCAGTTTAAGGAGCATAGCCTGCAAGGGACCTAGGTACAGAAGATGATTGGATTGCAGGATATTTTGGAAGAGCCACTCAGTAGAAAATATTTGTCCCTTTAATATGTTTTCTGTTTTTTGTTATATTTGCATACACCTTTAAAGTGACACAAAACTCAGGAGTTACCGTATTTTGCGTTCCATAAGACGCACCGGACCATAGGATGCAGGGAGGTCCGGTGCGCCTTATGGAGCTGTGACAGAAGCTGCAGTTAGTGACCGCTGAGACAGGTGGCGCTGTGATTACAGCGCCACGGTCTCAGTGATCACACAGAGCAGGCGAAGAACGTCCGTTCTTTGTCTGCTCTATGGTGATCTCGTTGCATCTCATGGAGCGAAAAATACAGTAAATCTTGAAAATGCATTGAAGTACCCTAACTATTAATAAAAGTGTATCTTATTTGTGTAGCTGTAGATCCACAAATCATCTCTGAATTGATGCTGACATTGTCCTTCCATCTGGAGGGTGGCTACTTTTGTTCCCCATGGTCCCCGTCTGTGCTGAAAAGTAGCCTCCGCTCCAAGCTCACTCCCATGATGGACTACAATCTCACATTTAGTTTACTCATTTGTATTGAAATTATAGTTCATCACGGGAGTAAGCTTGGAGAGGTGAATACTTTACAACACACACAGGGACCATGGGGAACATAAACAGAGATGATTTGAGGATCTACAGCCGAGTGATACACAAATAAGGTACGGTTTTGTTGATAGTTAAGGTACTTTAATGCATTTTTAATATATAACTCCTGAGTTTAGTGTCACTTTAAAACTCTGAAGCCACTTAATATGAGAAAAGAAAAGCACCTAGGTGAAAATTGGGAATAATGTTTTCCCCTCTGTTTAAATGCCTCATTTTATCCAATAAGTATGAGTGTTCGAATTTGCTGAGGAATCAGAATTGTTAACTACTTTATGACTTAAACCATTTGTTTTCTAGTTTATCAGTGTCAGGTGTCTGAAATGATTGATTGTTGACCTTGGACCAGACTTGACAGAACTTTGTTATAATGATCCATACTGCTAGAAAGATAATTGATTACTACTCTGCCGCCTGGCTGCCAGAAATAAAATTGATCTGAACAATGTGAAGGATTTTTTCACTTTTTGTTAAATTATGAATGTACTATCAATATTTGTTCTGGTGAAAACAGTTGAGTTGCCAGCATTCCGCTGAAATATAATGCAAATTCATGCAATTTTAATTTGAATGCTGAGTCATTTTGATGCGCATTGTTTCTAAAATACCATTCAAGCTCAGTGATTTAATGCAGCATGATACTAGAAGAAGATTACCTTCTCCTCTAAAATAGAAAACTTTATTGAATTATTATTATTAGTGTAGAATTTCTGAGGTTTTGAATTATATATAATTTGAATTATTTACCAGAACACTTTGGTAAATTTTAGGGTACTTACCGGACTGTATAAATATGCAGCTATACTTAGTCCCAAAAGCTAAATGTGATGCATAGTTACTGCTATTTCCATTTATTCTACCTAAAGCCAGGCAGCACCATAAAGGCTTTTGACTTTTCCACGGCATTTGACATCAAAGAAAGAGGAAGCCACACAAAAAGCTTTGTGTTGGCACACCCACCCCTGGTAAATTTGCAGGCTAATGTCTGATGAATTCTTAAACCAAAACGGTAAACTGCAATTTAACTGCTACATACACCGTTTAAATGTGACAGAGTCCTTTTGGCTCAATGTCTCACAAGGGGTGTATAACATCCTCAGGCAGAAGCAGATGCACTACTCAAACATGAGGGGAAAATTAGAGTCAAGCAGGCAGATGGCTGCAGGTGACACGCAAGGAAGGTTAAAAGAAATGCTAAGGGCCAGGGCAGGTGACAATCAGAAGTAAAATCTGCATACAGTCCAAATCATTACCAGAAACAATCCAAAATGCCTTTGTTCAGTCATAGGCTGAAAATACTGAAGTCTATTTAAAAACTCCTGAGGAGGACAGGTGTGCACTGCTGTGTGACCTCAGTTGCAGTGCTGAGTAGAGATGGGCTCAATGTTCGAGTAGAAGAACTGTTCGACTCGAACATTGCTAGTTCTTGTGTTCAGCAAAAACAAGAACTATCAGGGCGTTCGACGGTCCATTCGCCCACCGAGTGCGCACATTGCCCTGATTGGCTAAAGCAATGCATCTGACCACAGGACAGTGCACTGTGAGAGCCACGATTGGGCAAAGTAATAATGACTTTTCTCAATCAGGACTCATAGCTAAGTACCAGCTCCACACTATATGAGGTTGCTTACACTGAAGCCTTATGTAGTGTGTTGCTGGAGTTAAATATAGTGTGTAGCTGTCAGTATAGCTGTCAGTGTAGTATAGGGTTACGGTGTAAAGGCACCACCAACACTAAAGGCCCATCGCAGCGCTGAATACTGAAAAATGGCCTGGATGGGAAGGGGGTTTAACACCGCGGATGTCAACTGGTTAAAGCACCTGTTGTTACTGTCATCCAATGTCTGCAAAAGAGGCACAGAATGTATCCAAAAAATCTCTAACCTTGTTCTGAGTGTCCTAAATGTGGCCTCTTCATACAGTCTGCCTCCCCAAGTGATTTTTGCATTCATACATGTCCCCCAGGGCAGTACCCGACTCCCCAAACCCTTTTTATGGCCAATAACTTGCATATAAGTCTTCAAAATGGGGACATTTGATTTTACGATTTCTGTCCCAAGTACCATAGACTTTCATTCTTTGTTCTTGTAAGAACTTTTCCCCTGCTCTAAAGTTCTTGTTAGAACTTAACTCAGGTGTGTTCAGCTTGTCACTAGTGCTGAGTAATGACCAGCAGGTGTGATTGTGTAATTATATTAATTACATATACCTTGAGGGCTAGTTCACACCAGCCACAGTGCGTTCCGGCCCGATTGTAGCCAGAACGCATTGGATCACATTGTGGCCAGCTCAATTTGTTGAGGGGTGGCAGGGGGTGTGGCAGTGCATGGAACTTAATGGCACTGTAGTCACGCCCTCCAGCGGTAATGCTATCGGCCCTCAGGAACGCAAGGCACATCAATGCCTGCGGTCCAGTCTGGTCAGAAAAATGCTGCAAGCACACTCCCTCCTGCCCCACAACAAAGTGAGCCAGCCGCAATGTGAATCGGGCCGGAACGCACTGTGGCTGGTGTGAACTAGCCCTGACTGTTTTACCTTGTGAAGGATTCAATATTATATCCAGCTATTCTTTTGATTTACTTACTCCTGCCACATCCAGCAAAATAACTCTTATGATTTCTGGTTCAGGTACTGAGGTAATAATTAGGGTTGGGCTCGATGTTTGATCTTAACGTGAGTTCGACTCAAACATCGGCAGTTTGTGTGTTCGGCGAACACACGAACTGTCAGGGTGTTTGGCGGGCTGTTCGCCACAGAGCACCCCACACAAGGCACTGTGCTTTGTGAGCCCTGATTGGCTAAAGCCTTGCACCTGACCACAGGTCAGGTGCAAGACTTTGCCCAATCAGGGCACAGAGAACAGTGAGGGCCATGATTGGGCAAAGGTCATGATGACTCTGCCCAATTATGGCTCACCCTGTTACAACAGTTGTGCGGAGCTAGAAAATTATTGATTGATCAGTCATACTCCTTACTAAAAGTTCCTAAATTCTCTTAAAAAAAACTCAGAAAGAAATTTAGATCAAATATTATTTAATCCTCATGGTCATGGCGGGCCTTTGGGGTGTGCAAGCTGTGCAGCCATACAGGGTGCCATGGGAACAGGAGTAGAGGGGCAGCACAGGCACAGCCTGCAGCTTCTCCTCGGATCCTAGCTGCTCTCCCCACCTGTATGGTCATAGGCAGCGGGGATGCGAGGAGAAATGCAGCGCTGAAGCCGGTGGGAGGGGCGAAGGAGGGAGTGCTATCATCAGGATTGCAGAGCCACTAGCTGTCAAATATTTTGATATGATATTTTACCAAAGCCCCCACAACAGTAAAAAAAGACAACTAAAAATACACACACACACACACACACACACACACACACACACACACACACACACACACACACACACACATAATATCAG
>NW_017307169.1:664800-695419 GCF_000935625.1 Nanorana parkeri | reverse complement strand
ACACACACACACACACACACACACACACACACACATACGTACATATTATATACGTGCAACAGTGTGCCATGCACTTTGTTTTAGTAAACAGTATGCACTATTTAACATGTAGTCTAGGTTTTGTGTTCTGTTTTTTGTTTTTACTTTTCTTGATACACTCACTTGAAAAAAAAAAAGGGTCGGCATGACATCCTGAGACATTATTTTTATCGACTATTTTAGTTTGATATTTATTGTTTACCACTTGTTTGCCTCCTGTTGTTTTATTTAATAAGAATGCTTATATTGTGCTTACAAGTTTAATTCCTTTGAATAAAAGTTTTATTTGTTTCATACTTTTTAATGTTTCTTTGTGGCTTAACAAAATGGGAGGCTTTAAATGGTACACGTATGGGAGAAATGGGTGTGGCCACTGAGGGTGTGGTTATTGAGGGTTGTGGTCAATGAGGGGCACTGTACAGCTTTCTCGCACAGGGCGCCTAAATGCCTAAGGGCAGCCCTGCTCATGGTGTCATATTATGCAATATTTAAATCCACACGCCTCTCATTAAAAATGTAGTTACCTTAATATATTGGGGGTAATTGATCAAAACTGGATCAGACAAAATCTGGAGCAGATTTGCACTGCAGCCAAACAGCTTCTCTGTCTCATTTTTAAATCTTACCTGAGCAAACTGAAGAGAGAAGCTGATTTGTTGCCATGGGCAACTGCTCCAGATTCTGTTTGCTCCAGTATTGATAAATCCCCCCCATTGTATATAAAATGTATTATACATCATATGTTTGTACTATCGCTGTATTTTATAAACAGCGATAAGTATTTATTAAATAATTCTATTGTTGCAGCTCCACACAAAGCTATTTTTGTTTTCTGTGATGTGAGGCTGGGCAAGATCAGTCACTTGCTCTTTATTATAGTCTGTAAGTAGGAATGATCAACTTATACATAAAAAAAATTGTCAGGAAGACCTTTGACACCACTAATATGGATTCACTAGTTCCTTAGTGGATTCTTCTTAGAGTTTCTGTAGAATGTACTTTACAAAGAGGTAACAACTTTTGCGCCACAGCAATGGTTGTCAAAGTTCTGCTTCTACCCAAGGCAATCCATCCACTAGTATTACAGACATCATTATTATTATTATTATACAGGATTTATATAGCGTTAACAGTTTGTGCAGCGCTTTTCAATATAAGGAAGACATTATAATCACAATACAATTCAAGACAAGATGGAAAGTAGGGCACTGCCCGTGACTGCTTACAATCTAAAAGGGAGGGGCCAGTGATACATGAGGAGGTAGCTGTGTGGGGATGAATTATTTGAGAAAGTGATAGTTCAGTGGTTAGGTTGAGGTGTGATAGGCTTTCCTGCAGAGATGAGCCTTAAGGGATCGCCTAAAGGCAGTTAGTGTGGAAGATAGACGGACAGGTTGGGGTAGAGAGTTCTTCTGCAGAGCACACCATAGATCCTGCATAGACTCTCTATGGTGGGCTCTGCAGGGTCTCAGGTGGGCTGGTCGGGTCACCGGGGTCCCTCTCCCTGTACCTCCTCCCAACTCTTCTTACCTGCTGCTGCTGGGGCCCAGCCTCCTCCACCCCCTCCCCTGTCACCTCTGCCATGCTGCCCCGATACAGTTGATACCTATGTAAGAGGCTGCCCAGACCCCTCACATGGGTACCGGCCATACCCCCCTGATGGCGGTGTTCTATCAAAGGTTGTGACTACGTTAGAATGTGTGACCAGTGACGTGGTCACACGTTTTAACGTAATCCCGCCCAGTTTTTCGGCGGTGGAATGTGTGACTGCCAATAGGTGAAGCATTCCAGCGCTTTCCCAGCTGTTCCAGGGCAGATCGGCATCGCAAATCGCATGTGCAGGAGAACCGATCTGCCCTGAAACAGCTGATCGGTCCTGAAATGTCACTTCTCTCCGACTGTGATCTCACATTCCACCGCACTCACAAAGTCGGATAGAAGTGACATTTCAGGACCGATCAGCTGTTTCAGGGCAGATCGGTTCTCCTGCACATGCGATTTGCGATGCCGATCTGCCCTGGAACAGCGGAGAAAGCGTTGGAATTCTTCACCTATTCCACCGCCGAAAAACTGGGCGAGATTACGTTAAAATGTGTGACCACGTCACTGGTCACACATTCTAACGTAGTCTCAAACTGTGATAGAACAGAGGCCTGTCTGTAATCATTTAATCAGAGAAATAGATTATAACAGGGAACATTACAGTGTAATATTCTCCAGTATAATCCACATGTCTAATTACATGAAGTAAGAGCTGACCAGCAGAGAGCCCGCACTGACCACCTGACAGTCCGCATTGGCCACCTGAGAGCCTAATTAGGGAGCCGCCTCTACTGTGATAGGAGTGATAGGACGGAGCCATTGTCACAGCAGCATGTGCGGTGAGGAGAGAGAGAGCCGCCGGCTGTCAGATCCAGCCCAAGCGGCTCTCTCTTCTCACCACTCGGCGTGCTGCTGATGATAGCGGCTCCGACCCCCGCCGCTGCCTGCAGCGCCTCGTTCACTTCTCGG
This sequence comes from Nanorana parkeri, assembly GCF_000935625.1. NCBI lineage: Eukaryota > Metazoa > Chordata > Amphibia > Anura > Dicroglossidae > Nanorana > Nanorana parkeri. The sequence continues at coordinate 692,869 of NW_017307169.1, read as the reverse complement.
ATCCCCACTGCATACAGATGGGGCAGAGCAGCGGGGATCCAGAGATCCATGTCAGGAGGACAGGACATCGCGATCTACTAGGGATCTACTACTTTGAGATCTAGTTTCATTTTAGTTTAAAAGGTTTTTATTGGAATTTATTGGAACAATGTGCAAAATTTCCCATGTGGACGTCAGCCACAATAATGCTTTAATAGCTGGTTTTATTATCTATAAAAATACATATTCAACTTTTACGAGTTGTAATATTAATTTTAACTGGTTGTCATTAATGTATTCTACATTATTTCTTTTATGAAAAATGTTCCTCTTAATACGTTCACAGAATTATTATATGTAAATGAGAACATATTGTTCAGACAGGAAATAGTTGGGTATCATGTCTTGTTCAGCCCGACAAAGTACTAAAGTCATGTTCATTTCAATGATTGCTCATGTTTTGGGCTTGTAGCAGAATTCTAGAGCCAGCCTTTCGCCTTTAGCGGATATCTGTCAGTCTGGCACTGACTGATGGAGCTGTGGGGCTGAAAAATCTTTATATGTTTTTATGATACTGACAAGCAACTGGAACCTAACCTCCATCAGGGTAGATCCTATTACAAGCTATGGTACCTTAGAACTTGATACTTTTAGCATGCATTGCTAAATTTAAAGGGTTAATCCACTCAAAACTGATATTTTACTTCTAAGTAAAGCTAGGTAGACTGAGTCAGACTTTGGCTTCCTAAATGTTTTGAATACTCCAACTGTGAGATTTCCCTGCTATTGTCCCCAACTGTTTTTAGCCACCTGGGGATTTTTGGTGTTCTGTGTGTTCCAGCACCTCGTTCTGCATTTTTCAGAATATAAACATTCATGCAGCAGTCTTTGTAAAATGTTGCCTTCTGCAGAATGAAGAACAAATATGCATACTGCATCCTGCTGGCTTCAAACAGCCTGCTATGGCAAAATGCATGACAAAGCATTCCTAAATCACTATGGGTTAGCTAAAGAGATGGCACTGCATGGGGCCTTGTAGCTCTGTTTTTCTGACTGAAGCTTTAGACTGAGGGGTATGGTAAGGGATAAGTCACCGGGATCCTCGGAAATCATCCATTCCTGGGTGTTAATTTCACCTTGTGTTACCAAGCTTACACACAAAAAGCTGTTTGGAACATGCTGTATAGAGCACACTATTATAGATACATAGGTGAAAAGGAGTAAAGATCCACTTGCTGGCACCAATTTGGCAACATGGTTTTAATGACCCTGATGGCAGCATGACGGTCTGCTAACATTATTACACACGGTATTTTTCTGGTTCACGTAGCATAACATCTCTATTATTTTGGTAATATAGTTGATGGAAGAGGGGTGGGTGTGATCTGTCTTAGGTACAGCCTGTATGGGAGTGCAATACTATTTGTGTGTGAAGTCATCATTGAGTGGATCAATCTCCTGCCCAACAGTGCCTGCATAGTTCTTGCATCAACATAACTCAACTTAGCTAGAGGTGTGAAACTATACACTAGAGGCTCTGCTTTCCTTTAGAGATGTGTAACCTCTAACACCAATTATATTTTTAAAGGAGAACTATGAGATGAGTGATTTCCACTCACCTCATAGTTCTAGCCGACCTGTGACAATGAGACTGTCACAGGTCGGCTCAGTAGATCGGGAGGTGAGCGAACAAATACCGGGTTCGCTCACCTCTCAATCCTGTCACGGCTCTCTGCCGTGACAGGGGGAGGGGCTGGATTCCCCTCTCCCCGCTCCGATCTGCCAGCGCAGAGCCAGCTGTCACTCACGCAGCTGGGCGGATCTCAACATCGATGTCGGGATCCGCTCCGGCTGCGGCGTCTCAGTATACCTCGAGCTGTAGCTCGCGGTATACTGAGCTTAGGGTAGCGGGAGGACGCTAGTTTGTGTCCTCCCGTTACCCTAAGGAGAACTATGGGGAAAAACACTGACCCCATAGTTCTCCTTTAACTGTCTGCATTCCTACTACCAATGTAAGGGTGCATGTCACTGGCCACCAATTTATATGGGTACTGCTACACTCATCACAAATGTTAGGAGGCACTACGTTACTGATCACCAATGTAAGGGGGCACTTCTTTTCCACTGACCACCAATCAGGAGGCAATACACTGGCCGCCAATTTAAGGGACACTTCTCATCTGGTCACCAATAAATACAGACCACCAATTTAAGGGAGCACTACTATTATGACCACTTATGTAAGGTGACGCTTCAGTGTCCATCAACGTAAGGCTTTAATTCTACACTGACCAACAATGTAAGGGGACACTATAGTGTCCACTGTCTGAGTTTTGTTTGACCATTAGAAATAGTTTTGTCATACAGGTAGGTGGGTGTGTTAGAAAGGAATCCACCACAGGTAAAATATACATATAAACCACTAATGGGAGACCAGGGCACTGCAGAGTCCTTACAGACACTGAGATTACAGTCAGAGCTATTTTTATCATAATGCCACTTATGTGCCAGTGCATAGGGCAGAGGGGTTAGAAGGTCATTAACAATCTTTAAAACATATGAAATCTGTGATAATATATTTTGTATTTTATCGATCTTTTATCCATCATTATTTTATCCATTCTTGGCACTCTCTGGTCATTTTTGCCTAACTTTAGCAAATTAACTCTAGGAAGAATAAGTGCCAAGGGATGTTAAGATAAGTCCCAAGACTCACCATAATTTAGAAAAAAAGATCTCTTATTTCTATTGTTTGGTGTATACAGTAAAAAGTAGTAGTAGAAAGATAAAGCAAGCAGCATCCTCCTTCTAATAGCACATTTTTGCTTTTTATACAATAGATGCATGATGCAAGCCTCATTATTCAGCACAGTACGAGGTCTAAAAACAGACCTGCAAATAGTGGCTGGTAAACAGACAGTGAAATTAAAACTTGTGTATTGTAAAGACTATCCAAGAACCAAGCCTGCATTTTGCTGAGTATGTCAGAACTGAGGCTCTGAATAAAGTTATATATATTTCAGAATACAGGAGCTGAATATAAGCCAACAAAGGCTCTGCGCTGTGCTGCATGTGCTGGGATATGGGCTGTTAAAAGGGTCACCAAATAAATTGATATAGGAATGACTGGTTCCCTACATTAAAGAAAAAGACTTGATCACAGTTGCCAAAGGGGCAGGGCTTAAAACTGTGACTTAACCCTTTCACTGCCAGAGCACTTTGTGCATTTCTTTTTTTGCACACGTTATAATCTACATTTTACGCCTGAAAATTACTTAAAACCCCTGACAGATATATATTTCCTGAAAGCACAGATCCTTAGAAGAAAATAGAAGCAGTTGCAAATTTTTACTTCACATGATATTAGTGCAACTCTTCATCAAACCCAAAACGTCAGTAAAAATTACACTTTAGTAAATTTTAATGCACAAAAACACAATGTCATGCCTAATTTTTTGTAGTAAAATATCATGGATTATGGCGAGTAAATAGATACGCCCATGAAACGGTGTCAAAATACGGTACCCCATAAATTAATTGTCCATAGGCGACCCTATAAAAGCTTGTACAGATCATCAGTTCAGAGTTAACCATGATTATTGGCCCTAGAATTATTCCTCTCACTCTGGCACATGCTGTGATACCATGTGTAGTGCAATTGTTGTTTTTGTACATAGGTGCACCCTACACTTGTTTATGTTTATGTATGTGCATTTGTGAGGATGGGGGACTTTAACATTTATTTCGGTATTTTTACATTTATTTAACATTTCTTTATATTTTTTAGAACTTTTTTTTCAACTTCATTGTTATCACATGGGCGGGTCACAAGCCCCCTTTGTGAAAGCATATTAGTGGTGACATATTCTCTTCAAGGTGTCACCTATCCACTTCAAAGCTATTCAAGTGCAGTTCGCGCTTGAATAGCTTCTTGACTTCTGAGGAGCCATTTATGCAACCAGCATTCAGAAGCATCCCATTGCGCTCCAAACCGACGTATCCTCATGTGTAGCTTAAATGGGTGCTCAAATGGTAAACAGACGGTACCATAAGACTAAAGGAGATAATGAGGTCACCAAGGTCCACTTTATTGATCCTTCTTTTATTGACGTTTAGATAAACATGGTGTCACAAGCAAATGTGGTCCCTTCATCAGGCAAAACAATGGTCACACTGTTTTGCCTGATGAAGGGACTGCATGTGGTTTCCGAAACGTTGCATTTGCTTGTGATGCCATGTTTATCTAAATGTCAACAAAAGATAGATCAAGGAAGTGGACCTTGGTGTGCTGGTTACCTCATGATCTCCTTTAGTGAGGCAATCAGCATCGCTCCCAGCTGCATTCAACGGGGAGGAGATTGGCAAACAGATGCTTGCTGGTCTCTCTCCCTGCTTCCCGCTGACACCTGTGATGCTGGTCCTGGCCCGCAGGAGGGGCAGTGGAGTCTGGGAAGCAAGTCAGAGATATCGGGTGGGGGGCACTCTTGACCAGCCCCTAGAAGACATTCTCAGCTGCCAGAGTCGCTTTCAGTGTAAAGCTGACAGTTGGGTTTACACATGTAAACAGATAGCCACCGGGAGTCTGTTTACAGGGGCCTGCTGCCAGCGTCGTACAGCATATGACATTGGCAGCGAAAGGGTTAAAGGATATCTAAACTTAATTAAAAAAAAACAAATATTCCACCTTACCAGTCCTTAGATGTAATGGCTGTACTAGTTTTGAGAAGGCGGGGAAGAGGCAGAGCGGGAGGGGGGCCAAGTTGCTGCACCATGGGCCTCTGGGTTGTACTTGCCCCCTGGGCTAAAAGTTGCCAGTCAGCCCCTGCTGACAACAGACAGCATTTATGTGGAGTGTTGTCAGCCCTGCCCAGTGCCTTTTGCTATACTGAACTGAAATCGAGCCGGAATGCACTGGTGTGAACTAGCACTCAGACTTGCATCGTGTATGCAAGCTATAACCATACAACAATTCTGTAGAAATGCAAAATAGATCTCAGAGCCTGCATAAGTAATGAGCAAATATGTCTGCCCCTATGTAAATATGTAATTGCAAATTATAAAGAGAACCAGGTTTTTTTTTTTTATTTGACATTGAAAATGGCATTACAGTATAGCATTAAAAAGCATCTATTGTGTTTTATAGAAGATATGTTTGTATCCATCTCTCTATGGAAATCTTTGGTAAAATGTGTTAAAATCCTTGCAATGCTTGTAGAAACAAAACTGGAGTTTCACTCTAAATATTTCCCATGTGTCACTTTGGTTGTGTTCATGTTATGCACATCTCTCCCATCCACTGAGGGGGGAAAGGCTGAAGGCCATGTCCTCTTATATAAGCAGGCGGGAGAAAGGAGGTACTGGATGTGTTTGAGGGTCTTATATTTATAGGTCAAAGTTAGAAATATTGCTTCAAGCCACTGAGGAAATAGAAAGGGCAATAAAGACTTGTGTCTGTCACAAGTAAACACAGTAACCGCCAGATGCTCCCAGGCCTTGTCATATCAGACCTTATATATGTCTTTTTCCATTAGCTGTCCTTGTACCCATAGTCTTGTAAATATTTTGCTCTGTAACTGAATATGGTAAAGTGAGACATAAAGTACTGCAAGAGCAGGCAAAATGTGGGTTTCCATTAGAGCGTTCATCAATTTAGCTCTTACGCATTATGGACTAGGGCAATTTTCCATTTCTGCTTCCAGCCTGTTAGTTAAACAAAGTCAAATATATTTATATTATCTTGCAAAATTATTTTATTTTCTATGCAGATTATAGAAAAAATAGTTGTTTTTTTTTCATCTGCGATTAGTATTACAGTATTTGTCTCACGAAACTAAAATTCTGATTATATTGCAAAGCATTGTAAAATTATTTACAAATGAAATAAAGGCTTTTTTCCAACATTTTTAACAAACAAAAGCAAAAAGTTTAAATATCTAACAGTTACAACGAAAATGTGAATAAAAAATAAAATCAGTACAAAAATATAGCTAAGGGAAAAAGAAGGGGAAGGTGTTATTAGGGCTCATTAGGGTTAACAAGAGGATAAATAGGAACACATGGGTTAAATGCTCTTTAAGTCTAGGGGAAGAGGAATAAGCCGGCAGGCTTTGGATGCTCTCCTATTCTTTCTGACTCTCTGGGTTGTGAGTGGACCCTTCCGGTCATCATGTGCAATGCCGGATTAAGGCCCCTCTCCTGATCACGGCAGTACGGATCGAATGTCACCGCTGTGACATCCGTGTCCGTACAGTTTTTTCAGTTTCTTGCGATGGAGGAAAAAAACTGCAATTACCAGACCCCATGTCTGCCTATGAGGAATCGGATGTGAACTGAAATGTGTCAGTTTACATCAGAGTGTCCCCAATCCGGCATGATTCGGTCCGGTGAAACAGAGCACTGTTTGTTTTTCCGTACCTGACTGGAGGCGGGGGCAATCGTGTATAATTCCCCACCAGCAGCTGATTGGACGGCACAGAAGCAGCTTTCTTCTATATTGGGAAGGAGCTCCTTCTGGATTTGGAGGTGCTCGGACTAGGTTTTGTCGGAACCTGAACTCATGTTTGAACAAGTTTACTATTGCACATTACAGAGCCTAAATGTGAGCATTGGCTTCTTTGAAAATTGTGATATTACTTTGCTCTAAGTCCCAGATCTTCTACAGACACCGGTGAAACACCTTGTTTACTAGTGTATGTATTAGAGGCAGGTTACTCCTTACTGTGGATATGCGTTATGATTTCCAAGTGGGTTTGTTTTTACGTGTTTTTATGGGCAAGTGCAGGGGTGGGCAAACTCTGGCCCTCCAGCTGTGGTGAAGCTACAAATCCCACTATGCATCTTTCTCTGGGAGCCATGCCTGTGGCTGTGAGAATCTTGCAATGCCTCATGGAATTTGTAGTTCCACAACACCTGGAGGGCCAGAGCTTGCCCACACCTGGGTAAGGGTGTAGTATTTGTATTTTTGTATACTCAAGTTTTTTGTAATTGTACATATAAACGTTTGGCAGTTTCTGTGCAATCACTTCAACTTATTTATACAGCAGCTATGAGACTAAGCACGTGAAGCTGGCCATACACTAAGGGAGTACAATGTGTACACTCCATTCAGGTCCCCCGTGTGGCGACCTGCGGTGGAATTCAGAGCGCGGTGATAAAATGCAGCATGTTTGTATTTAAGTACAGCGCCCCATCCATCACACCCACACTGTGGTGTGAATGGGACACATGGAAAACAATTGTTTCCTATGTGTCCTAGAGGTTGATCTGTTGCGGCACAGCGCAGGTCACTGTACTATGTGTGAACGGGCCTTTATAGGTTTCTTTTGTTTAGGCTGTGGGCTGAATAAAAGAAATCAAATGGATTCCTCTATCCATACCAAACAAAACGGATGGATGAATCCCGCATGCTGAACTTCCAGAACTGTCCAAATACCCAAACAGTGACTGATTGGTCGCCCTCACAAACAATTTTCAACAGAAGTTGATTGAGTAACCAACTTTTGTTGAGTTGAAATTAGCTGAAATTCTGACAGTGTTTGGCCTGCGTAACAGTAAGGCCTTAGAAGAGATATATACACATAATAATATAGTATAATGGAATACACAGGGTAGGGAAAAAGGGAAGGAGGTACTTTATACACATCGTAAAAGAGTTCTGCTGTTTTATAAGACAGGACACTAGGAAATATTCCATGTAGCTCTTTGCAGTCCCATAGATAAACAGGACATCGATCAGTGGTTGCAGGGCAGTGATAAAAACCATTTTAGAGCAAAATTGTCAAGGAATCTTCAGATTCCAACCATTTCTTTAGAGCTGGTTATGAAGAAAGCAAGCATTTTGGTTTCTATGGCAACGCATTGTTCATTGTTGTATTGTATGCCATAGAACAGTCACAGTTTAACAGTTTATGAGTAAGCTCAGTTCAAATAGACAGTTAAAGCAGAACTACGGTCATAATAAAAAATGACATATATGACGCAGTCTGTCACTAGCATTAACACAGAAGTTTCTGGTTTTCTCAGTTCCCCCCTCTAACACACTGAAATCAGGAGTTAAATCTTAAAAATGCATTCACATACCCTATTAACAAAAACGTATCTTATTTGTGTGTCACTCGGCTTTAGATCCTCAAATCGTTTCTGAATTGGTACTGACACTGTCCTTCCTTCTGGAGGGTGGCTACTTTTGTTCCCCATGGTCCCTGTGTGTGTAAAGTAGCCACCGCTCCAAGCTCACTCCAGGGATGGACTACAATCTCACATTCAGTTTACTAATTTGTATTGAAATTATTGTCTGGGAGCAAACTTGGAGCAGTGGCTACTTTATACACACACAGGGACGTAGACTGGACTGGATTAACATAGGGGCTACTGGAGCACAAGCTCCAGTCCCATTACAGAAAATAGGCCCAGCCAGCTGGCCTGGATCGCCTCGGTATGCCCAATGGCAATTCAGGATGGCCAGGGTGAGCACAATCAGACAGGGGTGCTCTAATCAGTCATTTAGGCGGCCACTCACTTCTTCTTCTTTCTCTATTTCTTTCCAACTGCCTTTCTTGGGCACGACCTTTAATGTTTGCAGTGGTTTAGTATGTTCTCTAATAGGGTGAATGGTGGTTCTGTGATGCAGATACTCGCTATAGAGCAACTCCCTTCTTATAACCCTGTAATTTTGTTGGGCCCCCTAGTATTCATTTGGACCCTAACACGTACTTGATCGGATTGACCAGCGAGCCTACTCCGCTAGTGATTTCTGTCATTATGCTTGAAAACTGAGCTCTGCCTATCCTAATGCAGTCCTGTAACACCTTGAATTGCGTGCTGTATGTTGTAACCACGTGCTACCACTGCCTTCGCAAATGTGTTCTGTTATATCAAAATCAATAAACATCTTTGATTTAAAAACCGTGTGCTGGAGTTAGGCTTTCATTTGTTAGTCACTTATGTAAAGTCCATCTACATCTACCAGTCCATCTAACTCTACCCTTTCCACAATGCTGGGGCGATCACAAGTTAAAATAAAGGGGGGAAAGAAGAAAATGAATGCAGCCATCACATCTAAGGATTGTTAAGTGGCAATATATTGAATGTTTGCTCTTCAAAAGTCCCATCAACCACCGTGGCAGTGACCATTCATTCTTCCTCCTGTCCCTGTAACAGAATGCCTATAACTCGGCATGGACAGGGATGGGAGGGGAATCATGGGTGCAATGATCTGGCTCTGACTGCAAATTCCCTCCCGTCTCTGTAACTGAATGTACATACCTCAGGTACAGAGACAGAGGGAATCTGCAGTTGGAGCCAGATCATTGCACCCATGATTCCCCTGTGTCCCTGTCCATACTAAGGTTTGGACATTCAGTTACAGGGACGGGAGTGAATCTGCAGTCTGAGTCAGATCATTACACCCATGATCCACTGATTACGATTGCAATATTTTATTGGCTCCAATACCAAAAAAAAAACGCACATTGTTTTTCTTTTATAACTGTGTTCACAATTGTTATTTTTTTTCAAAATGGTAGACTGCCTTTATTCTTGTATTTAATAATTGAATACAGCTTAACAGCTAAATACACAGGTGAATTTACACGTTTAAACACTTTTATCTGTCAAAGGCTTTGTAATTCTATCCACCCACTTCAAGTACCAGACAGCACATCCAGGAGGGTGACACTATTTTCTTTGTTAGAGTTTACGTAGATGTAAACCTTAACTGGATTACATTAAGCTTGCTAAATTACTGTGTATTATAAACCAGTGCCATGCTTTTTCCCCATAAAATACATTTTCACCTTTTTTGCATTTCAGTGCTGTTAATCTCCTTCAGCTTCTTTCAGCCACATCTTGTCTACATTCACTCACTCCAGCATCAGCTGCAAATCATCGTTCTGGACTGACTTCCTAATAGTCCATGCGTGCGCCATATGTGTTAGAACAGTAGCTTGTAGTCTCCTCTAGAGGAGCATGTGGCAAGGTGGCAACACAAGATCACTATTGGGAGAGAGTTGTCAACCCATAACAGGAAGTGCCAAAACAAGGACATTCATTGCAGGATATCAAAGACTGAAAACAACTTTTGAAAATACATTATCATGTTAAAATGTATATGAGATTAAAGCCATTGGGTGTAGCTCTCGGTACGGTATATAGATCCTCCTAAAGCTTTCTAAACGGTCAGTGAAGAAGCAGAAACACATTGATAAGTCACAAATTCTTTTTATACAAGACAAACTAAGGTTACCCTAAGCTCAGTATACCGCGAGCTACAGCTCGCGGTATACTGAGACGCCGCACCTGGAGCGGATCCCGACGTAGATGGCGGGATCCGCCCAGCTGCGTGAGTGACAGCTGGCTCTGCCTATCTAGAGGCAGAGCCAGCTGTACCCGCCCCCTCCCCCGTCCGTTCCGCCAGTCAGCGCTGGCAGATTGGAGCGGGGAGAGGGGAATCCAGCCCCTCCCCCTGTCACGGCAGAGAGCCGTGACAGGATCGAGAAGTGAGGGAACCCGGTATGTGTTCCCTCACCTCCCGATCTACTGAGCCGACCTGTGACAGTCTCATTGTCACAGGTCGGCTTAGAACTATGAGGTGAGGGGAAATCACTCATCTCATAGTTCTCCTTTAAGTATGTTTCTGGTAAGCCTTTCTGATTTTCTGATGGGGTGTCTGCTTATTAAACCCCTTCCATTTATCATTTGCCTGCTGTAATTGCCTCGCCTGGAAGCTTGTTAAAGGAAACATGTACTAAGGGAATGTGTAGGCTGTAATTGCTTCTGAATATGCTAGCTGCCTAGCTATCCTATTGATCCAATAACTTCAGAAGTTCAGGCTTCATTCGGTAACTCAGAAAACCATCAGAGCAGATGCAGCCAGGCAACTGTCATTCTCAAAAGAACATCAGAAGTGGCAGCCCCCATAGTTTTCTTAGCCCACGTTTCCTTTAAAGTCAGGGAAAGATAAAAAAAAAACATATGCAGTACATCTCCGCAATACATAAAACATGGGTTAGTTTTATCCCTTTAAAGACCCTGCAAGTGTAAAAAAAACGATTGCTGTTCCAAAAATGCACTTAAAACCTAAGTCCTGTTTTGGGCTGACAACAATTTTGTGGATTGAGTGGTGTCAGCCCTGCCTGGTTGTCTTCTGTTATGCTAATTAACGCTTTTTCAATAGTGAATCCAGATCAAACAAATATACATTGCCAAGTATTTCTTTATATTTTTCCTCAAGCACTTACAGCCATGTTTCCAAATAGTTGACTCCAAGTCTTTCAGCTCAGCTTCCCTAAACTTCCTGTCCAGTACAAGATCACAAGAGACAGAGCAGTCTCCAGCAGCCGTTTATCTACTAGCTTGGAGAAGGGCGAAAAAAGGAAATGGGAGTGGGGAGGAAGGGAGTGTCATGTCCTGCTGTGCCTGTGTGTTTGTAGAGACGCACACAGCTTATTAGAACACACAAGGGTGGCTCCATAGGACCATGCAAAGGAAAGTTGTGGCCCTAAAACAGGATATCAGTTCCAGGGCTCAGGGACCAGCTGATTCTTCTGGAAACTATCATGTTTAAACATCAAGGAGCACCAACCATTGTAAGTGACATAATTACCATTTGAAATAGCTCAAACACATTTCGACTTTAATATCACTTTAAGGGCTCGTTCCCACCTTGTGCATTGATCTGCATTGATCTGCACTGATCAACACAGGCTCAACTCAAGGACACACTAAAAAGAATTGCTGTCTATGTGCCATGTTCACACCACACTAGTGCTTTGAGCAAAAATGTAGGCATGTGACATTTTTATGCAGTGCAATGCACAAATATGTGTCAAAAAATTAGCAATTTGATGCTTGATGTGGCCTAAATAGAAAAAAATGCATTTAAACAAATGCATGACAACACACAGTAAAATGCAGCACAATGCATAGAAAATTGATGTCAACATGCATGTGTTTTATGCTCGTTTTTCTGTGCTTTGGGGTGTGAACGAGCCTTTGGGGCCCATTCACACCACATCCAGATCATCTCTATACCAGACCAGATTGTTTCCGGACCCATCCTAATGTATCCCTATGCTATTTCTGGCCTCTGTTCACACCAGCGCTGTCCATTCCAGACCAGAAAAATACTGCATGTCTTATTTTGTCTGGTCTGGAATGCACTGGAACTGCGGGTAGGTTCACACCATTTACCGGACCACCTCTGGTCGGGAAAATGGTGTGAACCTGCCCTTAAACTTAGAATGGGGCTAATTAGGCTCCTTGAGTTCACACAGGACACAGAACAGCTGTGAAGTTTTGACAAAACAGATATAATTTGCACGTATTGCACAGATATAACAAAACACTTTGTTATATATTCAAGAGACCGAATAAGAGATGTCCATTGTTGGGGTTTATATACTTCAGGCAGTGACTCAGATAGTATTGAGGTCAGATACGCTCAGGCAACTAGCATTTTAGATGGATGTCAGCAATTGGAGCCTACAAATTTCCCTCTGTAAAATTTCCATTCTGATGTATGTACTGGAATATATGATTTTTATACACTGTGTATAATGGAAGTAATAATACACAGTATATGATGGGAATAATAGGTCAGGGAGGAGTCCATACACAAGACTAAAAAGAGGTATAAGAAAATGATTCTCTTGCAGGTTTTCGTTATATTGCAAAGTCTACACTGGGAAACCCAATCAAGAAATGTTTTTGGATGCTATACGTCCCTGTGTCACTTTTTACAGTCTCTGTCACTCTTGCAAAGTGCGTGATACAGCAGACATGTGGCACTTAATTTCTGAAGATCTGGCACATGATTTAATTCATATAGGACACCAGGCGCAGCGTTTAATTCATTTATAGTTTTTATAAGTGGAAGCAGAGGAGATGCTATCCTTTCCATCTGCATTTCTGTAGAAACTGATGGCATGCATTAGTGATCCCTAATGCTGGTTTCAGTATTACAGAATGATCTAGTAATGCAGATGTGTATCAGGACTGGATATGAGACAAAGTGATTAGTGTTTAGGAATGCAGATTCAAGTAGCAATTACAATGGCATTTGTCTTTTCACTATGAAGTTGGTTTATAAAAAACATTTGCATAGTTTATTCATCCAGTGAAATTGCGAGTAAATTTGTTCTGTGAGAGTTACCCAGCTGTGTGAGAATGTTCTTAGTGTAATTTTCTTCAATAGGTACAATAATAAAAGACATAGTACATGGAGAAAACACCCCACTATGGCCACTAGATGGCGATGATGATAATTGGAAATAAATACGCTTGTAAGGACAGACTACACGAAGCAAGCCGATGTACTGCTGATTTCAGCCGATATACGGCTGAAATCAGCCGTACCAGCCTGAAGTAACCATTTGATATCCCCATAGCATCCATGGTTACATTAATGTGCCCATTCCTTCTAGCGGTCTCTTGAGTAGTAACATTGTATCTTGTTACTAACATGTATTTATTTCCGATGATCCTCAGCTCCATCCTGTTGCAATAATGAGGCATTTTCCTCATTTATTCTGCTCTGTATGGGTGAACCTACTGATTAACATTCCACCAAAAAAGAAAATGCACTAAGAATATTCATTTTTGCCCAATTTTGCAACAACTGGTTAACTTACATATAAAGAATGCAGTTTACTGGATGAATATGCTATGCAATTAGTTTATAACTAGACCCCTTACTGTACAAATGATTTATGCACAAAGAAGTTAGAAAACATTACAAGTAAGTGAAAATAGAAATAGTGAGACATTGGGTATTATTATAACTGGGCACTGAAAATTGAAGTCTATGTATTTCTTGTGTGTCATAATGAACAAACAATATAATCATGTTTGACACTACCTGCCTTAGAGCTTGTTCACACCAAGCACGTTCCAGGAGCAGAGCAGACCTGTTACAGACCGGATCAAAACTGCGTCCAATGTATTCCAATGGTATTGTGGGCTCTAGTTCACACTGCAGCGTTCAGTTCCAGAGCATGTAAAAAAACTGCAGCAAGCCCAAATGCATCAAGAATGCATGCAAACGCCCTGGAACGCACTGAAAGCCCATTTTAAAATAAAAATGGCCCTGAACGCATCAAAAACGTGGCAAAAAACGCGGTATAACACACTGCACTGCGTGTGCAGAAACTCATGCAGATCTGGTCTGCATTTGGTGTGAACAAGGCCTTAGAATTGATTTTTTTGAGGCAAGATTTGCTTGAACTTTTGTGAGTGGGAGACATTATTGAGAACTTTCTAAGCCAGAGAAAGCAAGCAATGACCAGTCTTTGGGGTAATGTAGACAGTGGGATTGATTCACTAAAGGAATAGAGACTTTCAGCATTTTTGCTAGCATCTCATTGGGTATTCAAACTGATCGCAGTTCACCTTTGCAACTTTTCAAAGTAAACATGACGAAACCTTCTTTCAAATCATGACCTTTGACCTGCTTTGCTTGGCACTTGTGGATTGCATTCCTTAGTGGGGGTATTTTTTATGGTCAGGTATAATATGGTAAAACATACGCATTCTATAGGAGTTCATTTATAAACGTTCCACCTGGCAATATACCGTTTGCATGGCAATAGCACCCTTAGGTGGTGCTGACGAGTATAGGCTTTTTCTATACTCGTCAGCACCATCTAGGGGCGCTAGTGTTATGTGAACAGCATCCACGTGGCTATGCTCCAGGTGGAACATTTATAAATTAACCCCTTAGTGTTCCTTATCAGAACAGTAGGCACAAAAACAACATGTCCAATGCTCATGGCAAACTAGGTCCGTCCTGTAGGCATGAACATCAGTGTATGATTTTCTAGAAAGTTCATGCAATCCCTCAGTACAAGCCAATCCTAGCGTTTATGCCTGTACTTATTCTTTTGCCTTTAGATAATCAGGCCCAATACTTGGTTCATCATCACTTTAATTTCAGTTTTATATCACTTTACTTGCAGTACGAGTGAATATTACAAATTGTTTACCAGTCATGAAAAATGGAAAACATCAGACAAGAGCAGATCAACACGGTCAACTGATCACAATATTTTTCACAGATGCACCGACGGGCCTGTCAATTAGAGAATCACTCAAGATGAGTTGTCTGTCTGAGGCCTGAGTCTGAAGATAACTTAATGCTTGGAGTGAATGAGGCAAGGATTCTGTATGATAATTCTGAGAATGACAGATTATTGCAGGCATCATTGTATTAATGAGGAAATCATGGTACACTGTGTACAAGGATCCAGAAAAGCTTACTTAGCATTAAGTTATTAATAAAACCATACTTCACTTACTTGACATACTTCACATATACTTCATTGATAATGGTGGAGGAACGTTTAAAAACTGTAACAGCATAATTTTCTACTCATACAGTGTTGCATCTCTACTCTGTGTATTCTTGACGACATGTAGACAAATTTAAATTCTTACACATTTCTTTAAATTCGGACATTGTAAGGGTCTGCCATCAATGGCCTTAATAGCCAACTGAGTGGTACGAGGTTGTGTGGGTATCAGACTCTGAGAGACAAAATAAGCATCAATGAACATACCCGCAGCAACTGAGTCAATCACAGCTGAAGTAACCACGAGGAGTCTCCCCATGAGATTAAAGCAGTGACCAGCGGCTTCTTTTTAAGGAGTCCTGGAGATGAGGAAACCCCACCTAAGATCCATCACCGATGGAGTCTTAGGTGAGCGTTTACCGGCCATGTGGGACACCTCAAAAGATGACCTGTGAGGCCGCAGTAAAGAGATAGCCCCCCTCGTCACCTATAGGCCCTATCAGCCTTGGACAAACGAGTAACTCCCAGTTGCATGGGTTTAAAGCTCCAGTAGACAACTCACCGGATGGTGAGGATGGAGAAGGAGGTGTGGGATGGGAAGGAAAACGAAGGAGCCAACCTATTAGGAGGCCTACACAGACGCTCCTTAAACGAGGGCCTCTCACGGAGTCTGGTGTCAATGAGAATCAGGAATGATACCAGCTCCTCCAGATCTCTAGGCAATTCCTTAGCAGCCACTTCATCCTTCATATTATCAGAGAGCACATGAAAGAAGGCTGCCACCAGTGCCTCATTATTCCAGCCAACCTCTGCTGCTAGGGTACGGAACTCTACGGCATACACAGCTACAGTTCTCATACCCTGCCGGATGGACATAAGCTGTTTAGTGGTAGAGAAGGATCGAGCTGGCACATCAAATACCCATCTGAAGGAGGCAAAAAATTCCGGGTAGTTGTAAATAATGGGCTTATCATTTTCCCAAAGCCGATTCGCCCAGGCTAATGCTTTATCCATCAGTAATGATATCAAAAACCAGGTCTTCGCCCTCTCACCAGGAAATGCCTCTGGAACCAACTCAAAATAGATTCCCACCTGGTTCAGGGATACACAGCAATGGCATTAGCTGGGTCCAAAGGAGCCGTGCGAGAGAGCAGGGTTTGCAGTGCTAGAGAGAACTGCTCCATCCTTTGATCCTGCGAATCAAGCCTGGTAAAAATAGTCTGCAACGGAGAGGGACTAGGGTTTGCACTAGCACCATCTGGATTCATGGTCCTAGTGTAATGTCAGAGCACATTGAAAACCAGACACGCATATGGTGCTAATTAAAAATACTTTATTAAAAAAAGTGTCCACAGGAGCAAGCTAAAATCATAAACAGGAACAAGCCAAGGTCAGGAGCTGGAGTGGGTAGTTGTACAAGCCAGGTCAGGAACAAGCCAGGAGCAGGGACCACAGGAGAATGTCAGCCAGGATCAGGTAATTCATGGAATCAGAATACTCAGAGCAGCAGGAATGCACTGGCAGGTAAAATCACGCAAGGGCAAGGTCAGACTGGACTGAGCGGTTTATATAGTGAGTGGGGTGACATCATCACTCAGAGACAGGAAACTCCCATCTGGTGCTCTCAGATGATGCTCCCTGTTTGGCCATAAGAGAGAGCCTGGGAGTAGTGAGCAACGTTACACAGTCTGCTCAGACAAACGAGTAATTACAGGTGGGTGGAATGGCAGCCAAGCCAGAATGTTACAAACACTGACAATCTTTTTTTTTAAATGTGTCCAAATTTCTACATTTCCAATTCCAATGACCAGTTTGCACAAGCTGACCAGTATGCTCCAAGAGGACTAGTACAGACTAAAATGACCAGTATGGACTAAGATGACCAGTTTGGACTAAAATAAATACTACGGACTAAGATGATCAGTACAAACTAAAATGACCAGTATGGACTAAGAGAACTAGTATGGACTAAAGGTGGCCATACATTGTACGATTTTCTTACACAAATGGTCTTGCAAACGAAAACTGAACAGTTGATGGTACATTGCCGATTTTCATTTTTTAAATTGCGATTTAAATTTTATTGGTCAGGTTGGAAAATTGACCAGACCATCAGTGACTAAGATGACCAGTACAGACTAAAGCCCCGTTCACATTGAGCGATTTATCGCGATATCGCGCTCCAATGCATTTCAATGGGGCAAAGGGTCCTGCTGTCGCGGGTCGTGTGTCGCTACAGCAGGACCCTTTTTGGAGCGGATTTAGCCGCCATTCAAGCTTGCTCAATGCAAGCTTAAACGCGATATCGCGCGGCAAATCTCGCGATATTGCACAATATGCAAATCGCGCGACAAACGCGCGATTTGCATATCGCGCAGTGGGAACGGGGCCTAAGATGACCAGTATGAACTAAAATGACCAGTACGAACTAAAATGAACAGTACGAACTAAAACGACCATTATGGACTTAATGGACCAGTTCGGACTAAAAAGACTAGTACAGACTAAGATGACCAGTACAGAAATAAAATTACCAACTCCTCCCCCCCCAAAAAAAAAATAGAATTAAGCTAATTTTTAATTAAAGAACCCCATCCGAATTGGTCCCAAACAAAAATGAAAAATTTGGATCGATCCGAACCGAAAACATTTTTTGGGTCAATCCTAACTAAAAATGAAAAACTCATATCGATGAGTTTCTGAATGTCAAATAACGAACTGAATCAAATTCCGGAACTGAAATCCCCCCAAAATGTTTAAGCGATCCAAAATTAAACACATTTTTCGAGCCTTTACATGTCTACATTCTTGCCTAATCATCATTCCAGTTTTGAATGATCCGGGCACCAGTTTTTTACAAATTCAAATTTACCACTTCAGGTGAATACCACCAAAAGAAAGCTTTTGTTTGAAAAAAACAAGATTATTATTTGTAATGACAAATTTATTGTGGAATCAATAGGCCCAAAGCTAAAATTAAAACATTCCTTTTGTCCATAAGGAGTATAGAGGTGTGGGGAGCTGAAATGGTTAAAGTAAAATTTTTATATAGAAGATTGTTATCTGGTTTGAAAAAACACTCCTGTCTTCTTAAACCATCCAAACAACAAGGTTATGGCACTGGACAAGGCTCACTCTTAACTAAGTTGCAGTTTAAGCTTTAGATGAACTTTAAGTCATATTGAAAGAGAAATCCAGTGTGCAGATATAATATAATTTTAAAGAACTGAAAGTGGCAGACATGCTTAGTATATTGATATATGATTCATGTGTCACTGAAAAAAAGATATTGCTGGCCACTTGACATAACAGACACAGGGACCCTTCAATATCACATTTTATTTTTTTTAAATCTTCAAGCGCATTGACATATTTCTGACTGATCATCTCACTGTTGGCTAGCTTGTAAAACCATGGTGTTAAATCCATGTCAAATTTTATGGGGCCATACTGTGCACCATCGATTTATCCTTCTCTGCTCTTACCGCTTTTGCAAGCATAGCAGCAATTTAGGTTAGTGATGGGCACAGAAAAACAGTATACAGATTTCTAAAAGACAGTTTATCTTGATTTGTTTTTACACTGGGTGATTTAGATTTGATTCAGAATGTTGTTACAAGAAGAGTTGTTTTTTTTTCCTCAATAAGCTGATCTCAGCCCTATTCATTTGGACAGCGGGGTTGCCTGAGATGTTGTTAGCCTCATAGAATGGTTTGTTCTTTGATCATAGTCAGCAGTGTCTGTTCTCTTACCCTTACACATTATTTTTTAGCTAAAAATGGAAACCTTTATTGTTTGCAGATGTGCCCATTTGGAAAATATGGAAATATGAGGGGTATCAATGTGAACTGCCTATAAGTATCATTTGTTTTGTAATCACTGGGAAAAAATACTTTTTTTCTAATAGGATGTTTTTTGCGTGCTGATTTTCTACAAATATATGAGCCCTTCTCATTTTCTTTGTTTTTTTGTGTAATAAAATGTCCCTAATAAATAAAATGTGCTTGTGTTAGTGGATTGTAATGGTGAGGAATTTAACACAAATACTGTTTTACTTCAGATCGTTAGAATTGTACATGTTTATGAAAGATATACATCAGTCAATATTAAAAATGAAGTGGCATTGCTGTAGTGCTGTGGTAATCTGATGATCTCAGATCCCCATCTTATGATGCAGAAGGGCAATTTCCAAGACTGCATACTCCTTGTTGTCTCCAAAAAAGGGTTAAGCTTCAGATGCACGATAACCCTGAGATCAACCCAAACCCATGTTTTTTTGCAGTTTGCTGCATAAGTGAACTAAAGGGCCTATTCATCTGCCCCATCGAACACATTTGACTGCTGCAGCCGGAAGTAGTTATTTTTGTGGTGGTATCACTTAAATTTTTTTATTGTTATACAGTATCACATTGTAAACAGGTTCACAGGGAGCCTGGCTGACATCATTGACCAAATATGAAAATGGTCAATGACATCACCCAGGACCCCCCATCTGGTTTGTTAACAATCAGCTTTCAAATGTATGTTAAAATGTATGTTAAAAAACAGATTCACGTTAAAGGGCACCATAGAAAAACAATGGTCAGCACTGGGGTTCTGAATTCAAAACCACCCATTTTCCCTTCTGCATGAAGAAGTTACCATGTTTGTGTAGGTCCAATTCAAATGCAAGTTAGTAGATTAATCCGCTTACAAATGTGACTGCAGCAAGGACATTAGTGTCACTTCATTGAGTGGCTGGTAATACTTAGTCACATTCAACTGATTTGATCTATAATGCTGAAGACATTTTATAGCTTATCAAAGCTACTTCTTCAGTTCTAATGACGTTAAAGTGATATTAAAGTCAATATGTTTTCAAGCTAATTCAAATGCTGATTAATTCACTTGCAATGGATGCTGCTCCTTGATGTTTAAAAGTCTTAGTGTAAGAAACTTACCGCAGATCGTTCCGGCGCCGCGAGACGGGATCGCGCACGCGCACGGTGCGTCCCAGCTCCCCCTTCCCGCGCACGCGCACAAGCTTCTTAAGCCGCGGCTAGCCGAATCTTCGGCGTCCAACTGTTGGTGACAGTGAACGCTGAAGATTCACGTCCCTGCATCCACAGACCGACCAAGGGACTCTACACCCGAACCCCCCAGCACCACTACAGGCAAACCGAGCTCTACGCAGTATTCATAGAATCGGCTCCACAGGACACTGGCAGCACCATAACCGCAAGTAACCTGGTTTCAGGGGGCAAGGCTTGTCTCCAGCCTAATACTATTACTCCATCTCATAGTAACCGGTCTGTTGAAACCTTGCCAATAAGAACTTCCAAGAACTGGGTTATAGTGGGCTAACTTATTATGCTATGACTACAAGGGGGCACGCTTGCTAAATATTGAAGAGAGTTTGTCTTGCTATAGTGTGGAGAGTGTTGCTTTGCTACATCAAGGGGAAGACTTGTATTCAGCCTTTGACTATAATCAGTAAACATTTTCCACACCTCTTAAGTGATTGAACGTATAACTCAGCTGCTTATATAGAACTGACTGGTGCTACCTCTGGGCATATTGCTGCTAGTTACACTGTTAGTCTTTCTTTGGGGTTCCAAACCCCTTATCCAACATCCACGGTTATATGATGTTACCGGTCTCATACACATCTCTAAGTTGCTGAGAGAGTATACAAGAGACCGCCTACTGACAAAACCGTACTCCAACCCCCTCTCCACAGTTGCGATCCTAGATCTGCCTGCAGGGTGTATTACACTTAGCTTTCTGCAGAATCAGCTGGCACCCGAGCACTGGCCCTGATATCCGGTTTTAAGGTGGCTTGTTTCCCATGTGTGTGCTAGTAAGCTGTGTGTGCCTCCACAAACACAGGCAGAGCAAAGCAAGCAGGTCCCTTCCCCATCATTCCTCCCTTCTTCCCCCTTTCTTCTCCAAGCTAGTAGATAGGCAGCTCCTGGAGACTGCTCTGTCCCTTGTGATCTTGTACTGGACAGGAAGTTCAGGGAAGCCAAGCTGAGAGAGTTGGAACCAGCAGTTTGAAAACATGATGACTATAAGTGCTTGGGCAAAAAGGAAAGAAATACTTTGAAAAGTTATATTTATTTGATCTGGATTAATTAGGAAAAGATTGAAAGCTTAATATTACTTTAACCCTATTTGCAGTTTTATCCAACAATGCATTATCTCATCAGAACATATATACTTCAAGAACCTAAATTCTACATACGTGTTAAATTGTTGTCTTTGCACACAATAGTTCTTTTATTCATTATTGAACAATTGCATGGGTCTACTTCACATGAACTAATATTTTTTCATGAAATTAATAATTTTTTCTACAACTCAGCTGGCTGCACTTTTTTTCTCTCTTCTCATAGACAGCTCCTAGATCTACTCATTAACATAACTCATAAGATAAAGCATCACATAAAGGAAAAGCGAATGGCTTTCATAAAATATAAGATAGAGGGGACGGCATTGGCGTTCCACAACTATAAAGTGAAGGGGATTCTTCTCAGTTCGCGCGGTTAGGGTCTGGAACTCACTGCCGCAAGCAGTGATTTCAGCTAATAGTCTGGAATCATTCAAGAGGCTTTTGGACGATTTCCTGAGAAACGGTAATATACAGGGGTACAAGTACTCCTAAAAACGAGATGACGCGGGGATCTTTACACACACACACACAATAGGTTGGACTTGATGGACATGTGTCTTTATTCAACCTCAAATACTATGTAACTATGTAAGATAGCATAGTTTTCAACAAAAGCCAGTAAGATTAATATGCTAAATAATAAGAGAATGAATAGCACATACAGAAAATTACCTAACCCATGCAATGAATGCTTTTATGAATCAAAAATATCACTTTTGATTAAAAAACAATTCACAGATGGCATAGAGGCTGATTGATAAAAGCTTATTAGCTGGGCTGGGCTGGGCAAATGCTGTTTACATGGCATTTCTGCTGATAGACGAATCTAAGGATCATGGAAAATTCCTATGCTCCTTGGCTCCATCTAGCACCAGTGATGTTGTGTGAATGGTGTTCGCACAGCTACAAACTGGCCAAGCCTTTTATAAATCAGCCCCATAGTGTTAAAAATCATTGCATGCAGAATCAAGCGATTCATTGGGCAACTACTTGTATTACTTCTATGCTATGGATAGAGTTTGAATCAGATGTCCTTAAACCGTTCTACCGACCAGATGTTCTCTGCAGTGGGTCTATGGTCTCCAGAGGTTTTGCACACTGCAATTCAGTAATGGCTCATACCCTGCACTTATGATCCCTGTATCAATCTTAATCCAAACTAACTTCCCCTGCTTACCTATGCGGCCCTCCAGATTTTCTACCAGCATTTAATTGCTGAGAATAACATCCAATAGTGTTTTGAAAACTATTTGATACAAGCTAAGAATTTCTGGATGGCTAAAACATTTCTTTTTTTTATAACCAGTCAATACCAGACATTAAGAGATACTTGCAGCTCAGAAACTTATTTTCCTCTCCCCAAATACCAACCCTCATGCTCTTTTCAAAAATCTTCTAATACCAAAAGCACCATTTAACTTTTTTATAACTACCTGAACCAATTGTAACTACCAAGTTTAACCTCCTATATGTTAGCCTTGGAACAGGAAAATAAAGGTCCCCTTTCTCTTTAACTGGATACCATCCAATATCCTATTGAAACAGGTCATCTCCAAAATAGACATGATTGAACTCATGAAACGGGTTTTCCATCTTATCCATAATTCTCTTCCGAAATTTCAAGTAAGATGGGAACCATGGTTGTCCACTCTTTTATAACACTACTCTT
The DNA here is from genome assembly GCF_000935625.1 of Nanorana parkeri. Taxonomy (NCBI): domain Eukaryota; kingdom Metazoa; phylum Chordata; class Amphibia; order Anura; family Dicroglossidae; genus Nanorana; species Nanorana parkeri. The sequence continues at coordinate 669,786 of NW_017307169.1, read as the reverse complement.
GCTACTTTTACAGCTCTACATTCACTTTGATTGCTTACATTGAGCATACTGTATGTGTTCTTTACATTTTCTGTAATCAACCTTTCATTTTTCCAACGAGATTTGTTTCAGATGTAATATCTGCTGAGTACATCATATTGTTCTACTATTTTTGTGCTACAACTTCTAAAAATTTAATAAAACCTCCTTTGGTAAAAAGGAAATTACTGCATGCAATATTGTTTAATGAATTGGCACCATGATATTGTGAACTTCACTGAGCATGAAATGATGTGAGTGGTTCAATATTCTCTAAACATATGGGAAAAATCATAAGGAATTAAGAAGATTATCATGTCAACAGAGCATAGCGTTCCCATTATTTTACATTAAAATATGTTATCATATCTGCTGCAAGTCCCACATTGTTTTCTAGATGGAAAAACTTATAACTTAATTATGAATCTTCTTTTTATGTTTATCATTCTCCCCCTTGGGTTTACTTTAGGTTACTCAGATCCCAAGGATATTTCTGCTTAATGGTTTTGTTTTGCTACCCTCCAGAGATTGCACTGAAAACGAATGTAATGTAAAAGGTGATTTAGACGTGAAATGTGACAATAAGGAGTACATAAATCAAACATGTTTACAATGTTATAGATTAAATGTTGCCTATACACACAATGTAATCATTCTTCTGTGAGGCATTGGATTTATCCTTCAGGCTAAGCCCATTGATCCAGCTATTAATCAAGTCCTAGTCATTGTGTAACATAATGTTAAATGCTTTCAACAAATTTGTAATATTAAACAGACATAGATTAGTGTACTGGTGGTGAGTAGATGATTCTGGAGCATTAAGCAAATGGGAAACTGATGGATGACTGTGTGACACCTTTTCTGCCATGTTTGCTGTGCTGAATCAAAACTAAGCATCATAAACTGGTTTAGCATGTTGAGTTTAATTGAAAGACCATCCGTGGGAACAGATGGTTAGAGAATTGCTACGTCTTCACTGCAGATTCCATTTAACCTTTTGGATAGAGACCAAGGCACCAGTTTCTATGAAGGAGGCAATGGAGTTGTAATTGATTATGTTCCTGTCTACATCAAGCTGATTAAGTCCATGACATCGCTGTGGTATGTCAATGCTTTGCAATAACACTTATCATTAAAAAGCTAAAATATTCTTAGTTGTCTAATTTAAAACAGGTAAAGTGTGTAGCACCCTGTAGGCAGGAGTGCTATTAAATTTAGTTATTGTCAAATTGTAAGCAGACTGATGCTGATTTGTGGTCTATGTTCATTTGGTTTCCCCTAATCGATCTGTCATCGTTTGCATCTGTCTGCTGCTGGGTTTACCCTAGCTATGGAGCAGAGCAACCAATGAGAGATTGCTATGAGTAAGTATCCTTCCTCAGTAAATCACTATGAGGTTAATGGCCAGTGGTGCATGCTGGGGGAGGGGATAAATACTTGGGGTGGACCATGTGAGCTCTCTCTCACTCTAATGGCCTTAGATTGTTGGAAAATCTCTGTAAAGGGTGAGGCTGAGAGTAGTATCGTCAGGTATTGGTGTCAGCCAGTTGGGATTGGACCTGTTGTTCGTCACAGGGTGGGTGAATAAAAGTAATAGCAAAGGTACATTATATTTAAATCTGTATCTGTTGTATATTATGATATGGAGAAAATGGTCTTCTAAAAAACAGATAAACGTTATTATTAGAACGCAAAAAAAGATTTTTTTAAAAAATAATGCTAAAACATACACTGTGCCCAACAGTCTGCTTTCTAGCACCTGTCAAATGGTACAATATGAGAAGCACAAAGGGGCAGTTCAGACAATACACTAATCAATGGTTGCAGTGCAAAAATATCTCAATATTTGAATTTGAACACAGTCATTGTATTACATCACACATATGCAGTACATTATTCAAGATAATATTAAAGAGGTACGGGGCACTCTGTTATCCTATAGAGCAATGGTTCTCAACTGGTGGGTCGTGACCCAAAAGTGGGTCGCGACCCCATGTCCAGTAGGTCGCCACATGCCTTCCACTTTTCTAGGTGAGAGTACCCTTGTCCTCCCCTTAGAGAAGCACTGTCAGTTCTCGCACCGAGCAGCCATTCAAAAATATGATGCCGGTGCCGAGTGTCGACTTGAGGTGGGGCGATGGCCACGAGGGAGCTCCATCTATACGTGCATTGCTTACAGCTCATCACTTTCTGGCTCACACGGGAGGTTTACAAGCAATACACATATGGATGGAGCTCCATCACAGCTCAGCAGCCCACACTGGACCCCAGGTTGAGGATCCACTCCAATTTCCATAATGGCAACCCAAACGCACCTCCTGCCCACAGTTCGATCGCCTGCACCGGAAAGCGCAATACAGCAACAGGGAACATTGCAGTGCAACTTGGGTCGCGACTTAATGACCGAGGACAAATGTGGGTCCCAAGGTTAAACAGGTTGAAAACCACTGCTATAGAGTGGCCAATTATTGCAGATTGGGTAACTTAAGATGCCGTAAAATCAGCCTGTGTGACATATTAGGCTCCAAAATGTTATTGTATTTGATCAAATGTCAGCATTGAGCTGTCACAGAATAAAACGATATTGTCTTTTTCCAAGCTCTACAACGCTACCGCTTAGAAATTGGATAATAATTACACCTAGTCAGTTCCCACACATTTTGCTGCCTATAATATATCACATAGACAGAATGTTTGAGATATTCCCAAAGTGAAGGATACAAAGACTTAAAAGTACAAGTGGGAACATTCATCAAATGATTTGTCTTGCATATCAAAGAATGATGTTTTAATGCTTTGTGATGGATTTGCCATGTTTTTTAAAACATTTATTTAACATATTTTATCAAGAAAACAAATGTAACAATGATTGACAAAAAAGGATAAACACATGTTCAAAGACAGAGTTTCTGGTGCAACACCCTGTGATTATGGTCAGCCAATGGTTATCACTTCTTTCCATTACCTTCACCTACCTGATGTAGGTGAAGGTAATGGAGAGACGTGATAACCATTGGAAAAGCAGCTCCTGTTCTAAGTGTGTCCAAACACGGAACATAGCAATGCTATTATCTCTCTAATTGAGATTCACAAGCCTATGAGTGACTCAACATGGTAGATGTGAGTGTCTTGTGCTATACTATAAAGTCCAAATCCCATTCGCACTGCCACGATCTCAAAACCACAAGGTATATGTGGTGCCCAGGTGACCACACGGATGGCGCCGTGCAAAACACTAATAGTAAATAAAAGTAATTCGCCGGAACACACTTGAAGGGTTTTTAAAGTATTGATATGTTTATTCAATACCTCATATGGTGCTAACGTTTCGGGTCCGCACAGGGATCCTTCATCAGAGCGACAGTGTCATACATTAGCACCGTATGACAGTATGTGAATATTGGGTATTGAATAAACATATCAATACTTTAAAAAACCCTTCAAGTGTGTGCTGGTGAATTACTTTTATTTACTATTTGTGCTATACTATGACATTTAAAACATGTCAACATCACTACATTGCTCTGCTACAGCACCTAAGCTACCTTTCTCAAAATATTTGAAATGCTTCATAGTGTTTCTTAAAGGGAAATTCATTTTTGTTTAAATGTGCTTTCATTTTTTTATTTAAATGTATACATTTATGTTTGGTATGTTTTAACTTATTGTACAAATAAACATTTATTATAGGGTGTTTCTAGAACAATTAGTTGGCAAAGCTTGCTAGGCTTTCTAATAAGAAAGCCCAGCAGTTCCTGCATGTTTTAGGCCAGTTCCCCAAATTGACTAGAGAAGACATTCTTATTTAAGCAAGGACAGTAGAAAGGGGTATGTGCTAGCTAGGTATTTGTGAAATATGTTTTGTTAGGCTGTTGTCTAATTAGAAGATAAATTGTGTGATTTTAATATGTCGTGTAGGTGAAAGGCACTATCTGGCCATTTTCAAACTAAAAGGAAAGGGATTGTCAAACAAAGGGCATGGGGATCTGGGAACTGCCAATGCCCATTATGGTATATATTTTAAAAAAATACTATTCATTGAGGATAGGGTCCCTTTTATACAACTTTGTGGGCAACAATGAAAAAACATAATCAATTTCTAATCCATGCTTGGGAGATGCCTTTAAGCTGTATGCAATTTTATGACAGTATGATTGCACGTGTAATTTACTTTTTTATTTTACATTTAGCTTGAGTTTAATACAACAGCAGGACCCCAATCTGACTCATTTCAACTTGAAAAATGCTTCTTGGAGTAGTTTTGGCTGCTTTTTTTTTAATCTAGCAGTGATAGGCGAGATTTGAGTGGTGGACTTCTTAATATAAAAACACAAAAACACTTTAAAACCACAATCCCACACGATGCTTTTGTTTTGCTAAAAGAAAAATTACAGTGCCATATTTCAGAGACAAAAGGCATGCATATAGTACAGTGGCTAGAGGATTTGTAAGCAGCTTGATTGTGCTGTAATATAAGAGGGAGAGATGAGGCAATTTATATAATTAAATAAAAATTAGATTGTGTCATTTCAGAGAGAGTAGATAAAAATATTGTGCAGACTCGCTGCACATTATGTAGGCAGCTTTATTGGGCAGCAATTGAAGAAGAAGAGACAAGGCAGATTTTATTGTTAAATAAAATTTAGAGTGTATTATTATTCTGACAAAAGTCAGAAATGTTGTACATACTCCATGGACATCGTGTCAGCCCTTTTACTAAGCCACAATTTCAGAGGCAGAGACTAGGTAGGCATCATGAGATAAAAATTAGAGTGTATTATTTCAGAGACAACAGTTAGAAATGTTAGTTACACTCCGTAGTCAGTATTGAAGCAATTGGAGTAGGCCACATTTTGAAAAGGACACACAGCCTACTGCTTTTCATCCTAAAAATCAATATTTAAGTGTCTAAACGTCACGGAAAAAAGGAAAAAATATTATACAGACTACATAGACAGCATTGTGTGC
>NW_017307169.1:651379-664777 GCF_000935625.1 Nanorana parkeri | reverse complement strand
CACCTCCGAATCCAAAATCGCACATTTAAACAGCAGAATGCGCGGCGGCCATATCAGCATGACATCATGTGTTCCACCTCCAATATGGCCACCGCCGTTCTGCAACAAATTAATGTATGCCCGAATATAGTTTTTATAGTTTTAAAGACCGCCGAATCAATGGAATTTTGTTGATTTGCAAGTTTGCCTGAATCCGAAATGCACATTCCTCCTTCTCCTTACCACCTGCATCCAACCCTACTACTTCTCATACTCCTCCTCTGCCTCCTGCTGTCGAACCCAAATCTAATCCCTTCTGATGAGTAGAGTGATTACTGAGTTTAGCATCTGCAAAACTTTGCCAAAGTGACATTTCTCTTTGCTGCTCATTAAATGGCTTAGACAGAAAAAAATGTTTTTTTTTTAAATTTAAAGTGTAGATTCTTTTTTGGTTATTTAGGGTAGTTTAGTTTTATTATTGTTCTTTGTATTTTGTCCCCATGTCTTTCTTTTATTATGTATTTGATCAATATGTGGGTATTGTCGCTTTACATTTTTCATTTTACTTTTTTCACACTGCCTGTTTTCCTTTCTGTGAAAAAAATATTAAATAATTAGGCTGATGATGGGGTTCTTTTGGCACAAGAACAAGTTCAAGATATTTGAATGGATCCTTTGCCACCCTCAGGAGCCATTAAAGCCTACTGCACCTTTAAAAACCACCAAAAAACACCCTCACCTTGCCTACATCATTGACTCCAGTGCATCTTAGCAAAATGGCAAACATTTGGCCAAAATCTACCACTTTTCTCCAAACTTTCCATGGAAATAAAAACTTTAACTTTTTCACATCTGTTCTGTTGATTTCCTTCTGGATCCCCCAAGCACATTCTAAACAAAGCAGTGGTACTCTGAGGTATGCCTGATTCCTCCACCTAACATGGTCCTATGAAAATGTGGGCTGCACAAGAATTATAATTAGCTTGATGTGGAAAACATCTTCTCTAGAGATCTAGAGACTAACAACTTGACCATCCAGAGGAATGTCTATTGGTTGACCGTGACATCAATTTTTTTCATATTTATTTATTCAAAACATCAAGAACCTCCCAGTAACAGATGGCACAAATATAGATGATATACAGGTAGATGATACTACAGAAATTCTAACAGTGATATTGCTCTTCAGGTCACCCAAAGGAGGAGCAATGTACATACAGTATGTGTCTGTGAAGGTTCTCATTCATCCAGGTCATGGTATATCTTTCTGAATTCTGAATTAAAATTGCATGTCTGTTTTATATGGTGACAAAATTGCAAAAATTGGATCCACAAAAATTTGGATCCACTGTACTGGACTGTCACATTATATATTTTGTTCTTTTATTAGACACACAAAGAATGACACATGCAGATGCACACACACCCAGAATGCTGATATAGGCTCCTGCAATAGCATTAAAAAAATGTTTCCGTATAAAATTGTACGTAAAATACAGCTACTTCTTTCACATTGCTAAGGATTCAATTGTTGTGCTGATTTTTTTTGTAAAGTTTTAAAGTAACACAGCTCTCAGGGATGTCATTAACAAATAAATTATTTGTTTGTTTGGGTTATTCATAAAGCTACCGAAGGCAGCCGAATGAATAGCTGAACCGAAGTGAAGTGAGCCGTAGCCTCTTCAGCTATTCACTGTAGCCCTGTACGGCTAATTTGATCCATACATCGACTGCATTCCGCTCACTTCACCTCCCTTCGGTTTGGCCAAACAGCCTCAGCACGTTCAGCTGAACCAAAGGAAGAGACCATTCGCCTCAGCAGACGCAACATCTGCATCGGAGGAGGCGACGCTCACAAGTTCATTCCCCGCTGTTCACCCCTATTCTGGAAAAGGCCAAACAGCAGAGAGTGAATAGCCGAATGCTCAGCTCAGCATTTGGCTCAGTTATTCTGTTGTCTACCTCAGAGGCAGCAAAAAGAATTAAATATGTTACTGTAAGAAAGTAAAAATAAACAGCATGGCCCAGAGGTTGTGGGGGGCTGTGGGCCTCATCTAAATTTGGGTACCCCATCATAAAGAGGGAACCCAGATGCTGCCCTTCCTTGTGAGTGAGTAAGTTGTAAGTGCTACCCTTACTCATTCACCGAAAAGCACTGAAAAAAGTAAAAAAACACACCACACCTTGAAAAAATCCATTAATTGAACAAAAAACAAAAGACATTTTAAAATACAAAAAAACACCCCCAAAAACAGGCTCCAACGATGCAATCAATTACAAAATGACAGATCCAGCAAGATTGTAACAAATGGGCGGAGAGGGTAGTGGCATCACAAATCGCTCCGCCCATTTGTTTACATTCAGGCTGGAGCTGTCATTTGCGGCGGGAGTTCAGCGCAAACGGCCGGGTCATGAGGGGCGGAACTTTTTTGATTTTGGTGAATTGAAGGCCTGCATTCATCGTGGTTGACGTTGGATTTCTTCGCTGGACAACGTGATTGACGATGGATTGCATCATTGGAGCCTTTTTTTAAAAATAAAGGACTTGTCAAAAAATATCTCTTATTTTCTTGTTCAAATAAATAATTTTTTCAAGGTGGGGAGTATTATTTACTATTTACATTTCTATTTGGTGAATGAGTAGGGGTAACAACTACCCCTTACTAATTTACAGGGGGGGCGCAGCATCTGGGTGCCCCCTTTATGAAAGAAGGTACCTAAAATGCAGATGAGCCCCCCGGCCCGCAGACCCCCACAATACCAGGCCATACCGAATGTTTGGTTAAATCCTTCGGCTCTTTAGTGAATAACCCCTAAGCCTTGCAATCTCTGTTGGATGTTAATGATATGTCCCCATGGGCTACATATTCTGTGCCAATCCATAACTACAGACCTTTGCGACAGGACAGCTTTATGCACCTTGCATAAAATAAATGTTATCTTCTCATAATGATCGCCAGACAAGATACTCATTATGTAAAAATGCACAGAAAGTTGACAGTTACAACTGTAATACTAAATGACTTTTGGTGAAATAATAAAAAACATGATTACATGTATTTTTCATCTTCAGCAAGAATGCTTCTAAAATGTATATATTTTTTCCTCTGGACTTCAGAGCAAGATTATTATTGCAGATTTTCCCTGAGGATTTGAGTCCCCTGTGCCTTTAATCAGACTCTATTCAAGTACTCCATTAATTGCAACCCTTTGAAAATCCTTCCACGTTCACAGCTGCAGAATAATTAGAGGGAAGAGTTTCACCCCAGTCTGCGAATTAGAGCAGAGATCTATTTACAAAACACCAGACACACACACTTTCTGTATCAAAGCGGTGAATGTCATATACGACCATTAACTCTATGAAAACGTTCACAGAGAAAACGTTCAGAATAATTTTCTTGCTCTGACACCAACCAACAGACTCAGAGGGGAAAATCTTGTATGAATCAGTGGCATGTTTGGTTATATTTATTTTTTTATTTTTTATTGATTTAATTGAGTCTGCTTTAGCCAGATAAAGAACAATAAAAGGAGTACAGCCAGTGCAATCATTATAGTCATATGAAACAAACAAGGGTACCAGTACTGTTCCATAGGAATATGAAGGTTAGTCTGTTGGATAAGTTGTAGTTAACAATCCTCAAGATATTAAGTCTAGTGGGAGTAGGGAGGACAGCGGGGATGTGATGAGGAATGGGCTAGGTGGGGAGTGGGGAAGGGGTTAAAAGAGAAAAGGAGTAGATTTAGAAAAAGGAAATGAGAAAGAAAGGGGAAAAAGAGGGGGCAGGGGAGTTGGAGGGAGTGGCATGGGATGGAGGGGTAAGAGTGGGTGGGGAGGACAGGATTAAGGTAGGGTCCCATGTGGTCAGGAAGGGACCAATACTACAAGATCACACAGTAGTACCTAGATTCTTCCAGGTATATGACACTCATGGGGGGAATTTATCAAAACAGGAGCAGATAAAATCTGGAGCAGCTGTGCACGGCAACCACCAATCAGCTTCTCTCTTTCATTTTCACATCTAAACTGAACAAACTGAAGAGAGAAGCTGATTGGTTGTCCTGTGCAACTGCTCCAGGTTCTGTCTGCTCCAGTTTTGATAAATTCCCCCCAAGTATATAAAGTGTTAGGGAAATCATGCAGAAAAAGTGAACAAGCAATACAAATAAATAATAATGATCTTTGAAAGTAGCTTCCATTTTTTCAAATGGCATGCAAAGATTGATGCAGGAGTCCCCCAAAAAGGGTTCTGGCAATGGTCTCTCTAGCTGGTTAGATTATTTCCCCAAAAAATGCCTACACTTTAGTGGCTTATGGTTGGACAAGATCCTAGTTTCTATTTAATTGATTGCAGGTGTACTTTCATGCAGCCTATTTGGTCACTTCAGCTTATATGCACAATATGGAAGATCCCACTACACCATGGTAAAGGACAAGTGAGCGTACACTTCTAAGTTCTGTGAATTCTTTCTTAGGTACACGTTGTGTGATATTCTGTGGAAATATGTAGTAAACCTTTAGAAGAACAGTAAAATTAAGTAGAGATCACTGCAAAAATCTCTTAGGTTTATAATTACCCGCCATTGATATCTTTCTCTTCCTTGAAGTCATTTAATAAACCACCACTAAAATATCCATGGCTAATTTCCATTTTAAATACAACACTGCCAGATAAAAAGCACATAGAATTGCAAATCTACTTTATTTTTAGAATACGTTGGTAAATGATCTAAATAACTATTTGCCTCTCATAAATGATAAAGTTTTAGTGTTGACTGTCACTGCTTCAGTTGATACGGAATGTCTAGCTGTGAATGAACATCCTTTTTGTAAACCAGTGATAGAACTGCTGTTACTCTAAAGAAACTGGCTGACCCTTTGTCACCAGCAGTCCCACTGATGATAAAGCACTTGTGTTGACTTGTATCCCTGTATTTAGTTAAGTTAATTAGGTCATGCCTATAAGAAGTTTCCTCCAGGGTTTTCCAGATAACCTTTTAAGTCATGTCATTAACAAATATGCTTGGTTCTTAATCCCTCCAAATGCCCTAATGGCCTTCCAGTTCTCAGCAGCCTAAAACTCTACCATTTGTATTTGAAGATACCATTTGAAGATAAAATTAAAAAACTCCTCTACTGCTTTTATAAGCAACTACAAGATGGAAGGGCTGCATATACAGTTGACAGTGCTACTGACCTAAACACCAACCATTATGAAGTAAAGAAAATAGATAATTTTATCACATAATTATTACTTGGGAACAATACATTTAAAAATAACATGCATGATCCTTTAATTGATGTTGCATGGCAAATCTCAAGAAGATTGTGTTAGCATCTCTGGCTTGCAGCCCTTCACATAGGGTCAACCGTGGTGTGTAGCCTTTGAGCACAGACTCATGTGATTCCGTGCACGCATCATGGCACATGCAGGTTTGTATGTCCTGTACAGGTATTGGCCCCAAACAAGGGTTTAGAAGCTCAGCCTTGCCTGGGCTTAAAGTTGAGTAGTCTTCAGCAGAGCCCATGAACTAAAACCTACAAGCTGATCTCATATTTTGACTCATATTACTAACCTGGTTTTCTTCTGGGACTTGCTTTTTGGATTGTCCTTTCTGGACCCTGCTTGAACTATCCTACTATTGTTACTGGCTTGTTCCTCTATCTATGTCCCTGCCTGCTGACCTTGTACCTTACTGCCCACCCTTTGCTGACTTTGGACTGTCCTCCGACTAAGCACGTGTTGCTGATTTGGCACACTGCTCTTTTGTTTCTGACTTCAGCTGTATCCTTACTATGTTCGTGCTTCGTGGTCTCCTGTCTACTGTTTTTCTGGGTGCTGTGTTACTGTTCTTATCTGCATCATTGCTTCTAAGTTGTAGTGGACCTGGAAATCCATTATAGGCACTCATTCCAATTAATTGTCCTTGTACTACCTGCAACATCACCCAGTGGTGCAAGGACTGGATTCTTCCAGGAACATGAAACCAAGTATATCAAATATTAGGAAAATCATGCACAAAATGTGCGAAACAGTGAACAAACAATAAAAATTAGTAACTATTTCAAAATTTTACTATACAATTCTTATGTATAAAAAGAAAAAGCAAGAAATTCATAACACATACATGATATTAGTGAGAAGTATTAAACAGAGGATAGGCTCAATTCACAAAAGAAAAATGAACATGGTAATTTGATTGCTATGCCTGCTTGCTTTTAATTACCATCCAAAATTGACTTTTAAATTCACCAAAGGCATTACCACAGAGATCAGCTCATTATACCACACCCACATTATTTTGTAAATTTCTGAGGTATTTGCATGTTAATAAGGAAAAAACTGGGAAACTGATGGAAGGGTTTGATTGGTGTATTATAATACAGGTTAGTCAATAAACGATCTCCAGTGTTGTTTAACCACCGGGGTGTTTACACCCCCTTCCTGGCCAGCCATTTTTCAGTATTCAGCGCTGCAGTACTTTGACATTTATGCAGTCATGCAACACTGTACTAAAATTAATGTTAAACCATTTTTGGGGACAGATAGAGCTTTCTTTTGGTGGTGTTTAATCACCACTGGGTTTTTTTATTTTTTACTATATCACGAAAACATTACCAAAAATTTTGAAACAAAAGCCCTCTATTATGTTATTATTACCCAATTTTTTTGGTAAAATATAAAAGACAGGGTCACGTCGCTTAAAAAGACACCAAACACGTCAAGCCTTAAAATAGTGCACGCCCACGAAAATCGCAAGAAACTACAATACCCAAAATTGGCCATAGGCGAGGCTTTAAAAGCTTTTTATCGCTCATCATTTTAGCATTAACAGTGATTAATGGCCCAAAAATTATTGCTCCTGCTCTGACGTTTGCGATGATATGTAAAATGTGCGGCGTAATGGGTGCAATTGTTGCATATTTGCGTATGTATGTGGGGGCGGGGGACTTTTAAATATATTTTTTTAAATATATATACTGTATATATTTTTTACACTTAACTTTATTGTTATCACATAGGGGGCTAAGAAGCTAAGAATACCCCTATGTGATATCAAACTACAGTGACAGGTCCACTTTATGAGACATCAGGGGTCTCTAAGACCCCTAATGTCACCTAGGGAGCCCCAAAGAAGCTGATGAAGCAAAGATCTGCTTCACCAGCTACCCTCCGGTCACAGAGCCACAGTGCCAGTCCCAGGCCCTCATGGAGCATGTGATCGGCAGCAGCGGAGGGGGCACACGAAGCCCACAACATACAATCTCTCTCTCTCTCTCTCTCTCTCTCTCTCCATAGTACGAGGACCCCTGTGATTGATATAGGTAAGTTCTGGTGTCAGAGCTAAACCTCATTTATGCTAAGCATATCTGCATCCTATGTCGGCATCACTAGATATTAAAATAATGGCCAGGGCTTGATCCCAAATTCAAAGAAACACAGACATTAGAGACAGAGTGTGCCCTAGGCTCCTTATGTGCACAGAGGGTTATACTCAGTTTACTAAAAAAAATTAAAAAAATCTTGTGTCTCCTACTCCTGGGCAGGTATTAAAATTTTAAAAAGGGTGACATGTTTATTTTTAATACTGAAGGATCAGTGATTAGCTGTTAGTTCATATTAGTGGGAATCATGTATTGGGTTTTTCTTTTGATATTTGTTTATGCCCTTCAAATTGTCTGCAAGGTGAGGGCACTCGTAGACAAGCATTGGCCATCTATTACATTAAGGGTGTCTGTGTCACAAAGTATTACATTGATTTTTTTTAAGTCTTTGCAACAACAATTGTCTGGCACTAAGTGTTTTACATCAATTTCTACTTATACTTCAGAATCAGTGTATCTAGATATATTGTATTAGATGGCTAGCTAGACTAAATGGTGGACTAAATATATAAGGCTATATTATTGTCCTTGCCATTGTCTTGCCCAGTTTTATAGTATGGACCTTTACAAAGTGAGAAATTACTTTACTTTATGTTCATAACTCCAAATAGCTTAGTGCCTACCAATGTGGATTCCTCCCAGTCACCACATAAAATATTAAACAAACAAGATTGTAAAATAATGACTGAAGGTCATCATGGCTAACATCAGGGTGTCAGATCATGTCTACATTAAAGTAAAGAATCCAAGGCATCCAGCAGACAATTTGCCTCCTGGATGGTAATAACTATACCTCTGGTCTACAAAGCGAAGGGGTTGGCAGTGCCAGAAGGTGCTACAGTGCATGCTACGTGTTGTGTTTCAGCTTCCTGGGGAGAAAAGGACTGAATTCTCCTGAAAAAATCTGTAATGCAGTTACCTGGTTCTCAATCCATACCTTTGTTTTGCATATTTGTTTCAAACCAGCTTCTCTAACTACTGTCAATTTTGGACAGAATGTGATTTCCTCTGTCACTACCTGTAAATATTTTTTTTAGCATTCCCTCCCTGATATTTCCCATGCATTTGCTGATATAGAGCTGTCAGGGAAATCGGGTGATTGTCTTTGATACCATTTCCTTTCATGACAAGTCCTTTTTAGTACACCTATCCTACATACATCTGTTCTAGAAGAATCTTCTTGTCTTCTACGGTGCCTACAGTCATAAAATCTCAGTAGATCTGAATGACTGTTCTTTAGAAAAGATTGCGATATAACTATACACACTCTTAAGAGCCATTAGGCATCAGTAAAAACCTACTTCCAGCTTTACCAAGAGAGTAAAATCAATTGGCCAGTAAAATTCAACCCGGGCAATTAATTCTTCAGCTAACAAGGGGACATTTATACAGCTGCCAATACATATACCAGTAACAATAACTGGTTGGACTGGGATACAATCACCATATATCTACAGATAAAAGGGCACTTAATCTACATTTCCTTTTTAAATTGGATGTGATGGGATTCTTTCAGTCGAAGGGAGTAGGGGAAAAAAGAAAGTATTCCTCTTCATAGTGAACTTTATGGGTGTCTTTAGCATATATTCTCATTCCACAACAGTTTTAAATGTTCTATGTCGTTAGCAGTTATCACATGTAGGTTTAATTTTGATGTTTCTTTTGTATTTATGACATATGATTAAGGGGAAAGGTTGGTATAGAGGGTATATAGTGTGTATAATATGTATGGTTGGTATTTTGATTGAAAATGACAGGTAGATCAAGTACTGAACAATGATAATTGTTTGCCTGTGTATATAAGTTCTGATCCTTACTTACTGATCTTACTTCTACGTTAAAACCCTATGTTAGGATAAAACACGTCAGTTGAGGAGGAGTCTGTGTCCGGCAGAATGTTGTTGCTCAGAGAAGAATAAAGCTTGTTGAAAAAGTAAGTAGCAGTAGTACAGTCTGTTTTTTGGGGTATTGGACATTTCATGGGAGTGAACTGAACACTGGTGGGGCACATTGCCAGCCTAGGAGCGGAGCCATAAGTTTGTGTATTTGTTTGGCTCCTCTCTACTATGTTACACTACAGATCAGTCAACTATTATCTAGCATTCCTCCCCTCACATTACTTAATTTTTTTTTTCACTGCACTGACTAAAGAAAACCAAAAAAGCCAAGAGTGAGAGGATTTGTTTCTGCGAAAGAGAGGTAAATTTAAAACTTGCCATGTTGGAAAAAGTATAATATTCAAGATTCAAAATAATGAGGAAAAGTCTTAGTTAAAGAGACCTGTTCCCAGACTGTTTGCATAAGATTATTACTGCATTTACTGTAGATATGCATATATTTGATACAATTATGCTATATTTACTATTTAGTATCGCTTGTATAGACCTCAAAAAGACCTGAGGCTTCTGTCTACTGACATTTGAATGTGATGTCAGCAGTCCCAGCAGACTCAGAGGTGTCACTCAGGTGACATTCAATATTATTCCCCTTTGCTGCTCCTTCAGCAGCTTCAATAAAGGTTATGTAGGAAAGTGAAGGGAGGGACGGAGGAGCTTGGCCAGCACAGAGAATAATTAGACATTATAGGGCTATGACATGCAAGGAGGGTGAGCAGTGTGCTAGGAAATTGATCTCTTCCTGAAATAGTGAAATTGCTTAGTACAAGTGAATGCATTTATTTTTTTTAAAAAAAGGAAAAGCACTGTAACTGACCATTAATTAATACTCAATTTCTGTGCTTTTACATGAAGATGTTTAAGTTAAGCTGGCCATACACAGCTCAAATTCTTGCTCAATGACTTGACTTTTTTTGAAGGAGGCGGTCCAAATATGATCTTGTCAGCTACAGTCACTCTTCACATCTTTTGATAGTGGCACATTCAGCACTCTCAGAATATAATAGCTTGGCCGGAGGAATTCTAAATAGTGTGGATGGGGGAATTGATCATATTTTCTTCATTAGCCCATGGGTCTGAAAAAGAAAAAATGACTAGTGTATAGCCAGCCTTTGTGACAGTGTCTCTTTAAATTTGATCAGATTTATTGCTGATATCTTTGAATTCCAATTGTGCAGTCAGCACTCTATATCCGTTTACTATAACTGGACAAAAGGAATGTGTGTCATTGCTTGAATTTCAGTGCATTAAGGATAATATGGCAATCAATGGGTTAAATAAAATTTTCCATTATGACTAAAGGCTGAAAGATCAATTATACAAGTAAGTGCAAAGCTCCCTGTGGCTATACGACAACTAAATGATCAAAAGGCAGCAGCAATGGAAGAGATCACTACAGATAAAGTACTCTTAATGTTCCCAGCCGGCCTGAACAAGGTAGGCATCCAGAGAGGCCCGCAATCAATATTTTACATCTCTGCATCGTGTATGCATTTGATATGTTATTGATGGAATTGCTGGAGGCTCTGCAATATTTATGGATGTTGTAGCTTATTATATCATTCTTATTCCACTATAACATAAAATAAAGTTTGATGTACTGTTAGTAGTGGCACAAAGCATTAGCATGTAAGAAACTTTATGATGAAAGTGTCAGTTTTATTGTGCCCACTTGTTGCAATCTCATTGTACAGTTCACTGCATTTCACTTGCACAAACATCTCAATATGATAGAGTATAAACATAAGTATACAAACTTATACTATAAAACACAATTTGATGAATTAAAAAGTCTTAATGAATAGGCTCCAGGATTCTCTCTCTGCTTTGTTCAATGCCACCACCATCTCCGCTGCCACTTTTAGGGGCCCCATGATGTACCTCTTTGTCCATTGAATACCCCCTGATAATGGCATACGCAGGAATTAAATTACCCCTATCACACAACTCTGTTCTCTCATGCGCAATGGAGTCTACACAGAGCATTAAAGGACCTTTATTTTAGTGACATGACTGTAGTTTTTAAATTTCATTGGACCTAGCTAAAAATAACTGTTATTTACTTGTTTTATTAATAAGGATCATTTCCGGATGTATTAGCTTTGTTTATGAGCCTATTGGATTTAGCTGTCACTGTTTTTTTCATTATTAGGGGATTCTAATCCTGGTCTCTAGGTTTTGTGAATTGAACCTTTTGTCTATTATTATTATATAGGATTTATATAGCGCCAACAGTTTGCGCAGCACTTTACAATATAAGGAACACATTACAATCACAATACAAATTCAAGACAAGATGGTAACCCCTGAGGCCTTACAATCTAAAAGGGAGGGAGAAGTGATACATGAGGAGGTAGCTGTGTGGGGATGAATTGTTTGAGAATGTGTTGGTTCAGTGGTTAGGTTGAGGTGGAATATGAGGTGTATGCGTGTCTGTGAGGCTTTCACTGGTGGGATGGCAATTAAAGAAGAACTGTGAGCCCAGACCAGCGTGATATGCAGTGTAGCTATGCACATCATTCACCATCAGTTTTTCTCTCTTCGATGTGTCCAAGTGGGCTACAGTCTGTCCAATTATTACAGTAATTGTTACATAGTTACATAGTATTTGAGGTTGAATAAAGACATTAGTCCATCAAGTCCAACCTATAGGATCTCATTCTTAGGAGTACTTGTACCCTTGTATATTACGGTCCCTTAGTAAATCGTCCAAAAGTTTCTTGAACAATTCCACACTGTTAGCTGAAATCAATGCCTGTGGCAGTGAGTTCCAGACCCTAATCACTCTAACTGTGAAGAACCCCCTTTGCTCCTTGTGCTGGAATTTTTTTTCCACCAATTTTAGGTGGTGGCCTCTAGTTTTTGTAATGGAGTTAATTTTAAATAGTTTGTCGCTGATGTTGCTTTCACATTTGAACATCTTGTACATGGAAATCATATCCCCCCTTAATCTCCTCACCTCCAATGTGAACATGTTTAAATTTATTAGCCTTGTCTCATAGCTCTGGTCCTCCATACCCCTAATTAGTTTGGTTGCCCTCCGCTGGACTTTTCCCAGCTCAAGGACATCTTTTCTTAGTACTGGTGACCAGAACTGGACCGCGTACTCCAGATGAGGTCAAACCAATGATCTATAAAGTGGCAAAATTATAGACTTGTCCCTGCAATACATCCCCTTCTTAATACAGGACAAGACCCTGCTAGCTTTGTTTACAGCAGCCTGGCACTGCAAACTACCTTTCAGTTTGTGGTCTACAATGACCCCCAAATCCTTCTCCATTTCTGACTTCCCCAGCGGCATACCCATAATTGTATAACCCATTTGTTTATTTTTAATTCCAAAGTGCATTACTTTGCATTTATCGACATTAAACCTCATCTGCCACATTAATGCCCACTCCCCTATTTTATCCAGGTCCTCCTGTAATGTTATAATGTCTAAGTCCGTGTCTATTACCCTCCCAATTTTGGTGTCATCCGCAAACACGGAAATATCGCTGTTAACACCCTCCCCGATGTCATTAATAAATAAGTTGAACAATATGGGACCCAGCACAGAACCCTGAGGCACACCGCTCATTACACTAGCCCACTCTGAAAAGGTGCCATTTACAGATACCCTCTGGACCCGTTCCCGTAGCCAGTTCTCTATCCACATACACACCACCTCATCTATGCCCATAGCCCTCAGCTTGTGTAGCAAGCATTTGTGTGGTACCGTATTGCTATTACATTTTCCATTTTCTGTCTCAGCTTTTCTCTATACAGCATGTCTGCTTTTATTATAACATGGGACGCGGGATCAAAGACTTAGCTCCCCTATTTATACTTACAGCACTAGCACATAAAAAAAAAATGGCTCGTGCCTGTGTTTTTGCAACCTACCTGCCCCCTCCTCACGTCAGGATTCCTAAAGAAAGAACATAGGCTCTGCAGTCTTCTTAGTTGCAGGCTGAGAAGTGAGGGAAATTCTATCTGAGGAATAGTTTTAAAGCTGAACAACATTCTGCAGGTTGGAGGTTGGCTCTTGCGTTAAGGTGCACAGTGTACTTGTACTTTTTGGCACACTTATAGCACCCTGATGATGCATGGAGGAGTTATATTCTTTAAAGTATTAAGATGCTGTGAATAAGG